>NC_057813.1:37296078-37326675 GCF_018294505.1 Triticum aestivum | reverse complement strand
CGTTTTTTCGGTGCCGGCGCGGCAAAAACACCTGGGGAAGGCCTGTTGGAGGCGCTAGTGGAGATGCTCTTAGAGCCCCAGTTTTTCTCAAGGGGACCGTGCTTCCCTTCCCCATCGACTAGCATAAGCAAGGAATAATCACCCGAGACACCATGTATGTATTCCTTCACCGTTGTGCGCAACATGCTCAACCAGGCTACACCATCACACTTTTAAGCATTATGCTGATGCTACTTTGAAAAAGGCTCTCTTTCTTTCTTTTTGTACAAATTATTGGAGCAAGTGCACCAGCTAATCTAGTCTATATTTTGTTGAAGAAACCAAGTGGGTTTGTTGGTTCCAGCCATCCCGCTGATATTGATATAGTCGAATATGTTCCCTGATATTGAAACGACAATCAGCGATAGACAAGCTATAGGTCACTGTCCACTGCCCTGTGTGTTAGATCTTCCCAAGATGTGCCTTTCATGATGACCATGGCACCACAAACGAAACTACTTCACGGACGATTTTTGGTTGAACGATACCTGCACGATGGCTAATCCAAGGGCGTACGGCTGTTCAGAATTGCCAATGGATGGTGCGAGGAGTCATGTCGTGCATGTATCGGCTAGCAATCGTCGTCTGTGTAGCAATGCTCCACCACAAATTATCGGTTTGTCTATTACTGCCACTCAATTATTAGTATTGTTTATTGCGTGTTGCTCTCCGGCATATTTTATCTTTTCTTGCTTGTTGCTATCCCATCATAATTCTAGAATCATTATTTTTCTTGATTATAATTTTATCCCAGTGATAACAAGCTATATTCTCTCACTACATTTGTATTTTAAGCCATGTTCTGTTAAATCTGTTTATGTCACTTGTTGCTCCAAAGTTCCATTTGATTCACACACAAAAGAATTATGTATGTATATCGAGGGTGCAGTACCACAGTATGTATGAACTGGAGCTGGATTGCTTTTTGGTTATATACAATGACACTAAGCATAAGCCTATATTGAATTATTTTAATGTGGATTTTCCCATTGCAATATTATTTGTTGGAAGGGTTTCCTAGGCTTGTTTTAAAAGATTAGCTCGCCAACTTCATTATCTCTGAATTCACTCCCCGTCTTGACCGAGAAAAAGTCGCTTTTCTAAAGACCCGAGGAAGTCCTTGTGGACCCATTTTGGAGGATAAGAACTTGTTAATTTCTGTAGGAAAAGTAATATTCACACTAGCTCCCTTTTCAGTGCGTGGGATCATCCTTTTTCTTCTTCAAATTGATCGAGAATTACGGATGGCAACATGTAGTAGTAAAGTACAGAAATGCCAATCAAGTAAATCTATCGCACCAGGAATCCAGTATGTAGCCTATAAGGAATGTTTCCAGAACTTAAGTATCTATGAGATAGCATTGGCAAAAAAAGATAAATAAAGAATAACGGCGATAAAGGCTTTACTGCATAATTTAATCTCCCTTTCCTGTTTCTACCATATACTTCCTTTTCTGCATAATTTAATCTCCCTTTCCTGTTTCTACCATATAGTTCCTTTTCTTTCTTTCTTTCAAACAAAAAAGGTTAAACAAACAATGGGCAGGACAATCTTTAGTAGTAGTGGGCGTATCTATTCTGCTCCCACTTTGCTGCTGCTGCCGCCGCCTCATCATCATCACCATTATTATTCCTTGGGAAAAAAAAAACATCACCATTATTATGTTCGAAATGCATCCTCATCCGAACGAACACCTATTTCCATCTAACCAAAAGTTCAAGTTCTTACATGCTGGACCTAATATTGCGACCGATCGAGTTTGTGGCCTCTTGTTAGAAAGAATTCGAAGGGCCAACCAGAACCAACCGAAAGGTCTCTTCTCCTGTGAAGTGCTCTGTCCTAGTCAGTTGGGTTGCACAGGAAACGAAGAATCCAACACATGTCTTGTTAGCAGTGTCTCCTGATAGCAGCGTAGGACAAGAGAAAACGAGAGCCATGCATGCATCCTAATCAGTCCTCCTGTATGCTACCAGTCTACGGGTATGTTTGGCTGGCAGCCGAGAGCTACCATGCCAATATTTTGGCGTTGACCATCAGCTTGGGAAGGCGTTTGGATTGGTGCCAGCCTCTTCTTACCTTGCCAAATTTTTGGTCGCTAGTACACATCCCTTTCACTTTTTACGCCCATGCGTTGGCATGGCAGAGGCGGCAGAATTCTCCACCAAAAAATTGGCAAGCCCTCAATTGGCAGGGCAGCCCTGGGCACTAACCAAACAGAAAGAGAGATCTATACCACCCAAGCTCCGAGGAGACAAGCCTCAACCCCTGGACGGATAGAGAAATATAAGCACGAATGGATTCTCAACGCTGCAAGTATGACACGTCTGCGTTAGATGCTCTGCTTTCTGCCTGGATTCTTCTCTTCACTCTGCTTGAGCTTTCGGTCGAAGGAGGGGATTCCTGTTACCTGGCAGGCTGTGGTCGCTTGCCCGGCTTGCCGGTCCTTTCTAGCAATTCGTTCATGTAGGTGGTCTGATACGCAAAAATAATCAGACATTGGGGAGTGCAGAGTGGTCAAGTTCCACTACTAGTCAAGGCAAGGAATACGCAATTTTCTCAAGCTCTGGGCCCATGCTAGAAGGACATTCTTCTGATGGAGACATTATGTTCTTTGTCACGCATGCCCCACATATATTCATATCCATCCTTGTCATGAAAGTGAAAAGGCACGACCAGGGGTACGACCCATGCAACTAGTTGTGGGTACTCTTTGACCGACGACGCATTTTCACGCTTGGATCAGGGCAAGGTTTTTGTTTGGGACCAGAAAAATAAATCATTATCAGATTAAGTGGAGGACTGAACTGCAGTCAGCATGCACCAGGTCCCCACACCAACATTGGAACATGTTCAGTGATATGATAGTACTATTATGTGACAGGCAGGGTTTGAAGTTTTTTTTGTCTCACCGATCTAAGTTAATGGGTACAACAAATGGTTCAGAATTACAAGGCCAAGCCAAAGCCGCTAATAAAGCCCAACACAATAAATTGGGGGTTTTCAGCAAGTGGTTCAGCAGGCTTGGAACAAGGAGGTAATTTCCACTGATGCCATCCGAGTGCTTCATATCAAACTTTCTAGAACCACTTCACCCCTGAGGAAATGGAACAAAGATTTGAGAGAGAAAAAATAGAAGGATACAAGAGGACATTGCAAATGAAGTGATTTTCAAGCCGGACCTTGCCTAGGAAAGTAGTCAGCTATCCGAGGATGAAAGGGGTTTAAGGAGAGATCTCAAGGCTAAATTGCTGGGTTTTGTAGCGCTCGACCGAATCAGATGGCGACAAAGATCCAGGGTGACTTGAGAGGTTTCCATGCGGTCGGGCCCTTTGGAAGACTTGGGCCCCGGCCAAGTGCCAGCTTCACTTCTGGCTAGCGATGAGGCGTCGGATTTGGACGGCAGACAGACGCCTTCGACACGGCCTCCAGTCCCACGTCATGTACCCACTATGCGAGCAGGAGGCTGAGACTGCAGACCACCTGGCATTGGGCTGTGTGTTTGCCATGGAGGTGTGGCACTCTGCCCTCGCACGGTGCGGCCTCGGCCAGTTGGTGCCCAACATGGATGCAACTCTCATAGAGTGGTGGCCAGCCAGTCGTGCGATGATCCCGAAGGAGCGGAGGAAGGGTTTTGATTCGCTTTCCCTCCTCATCATCTAGATGCTATGGAAGGAGTGTAATAGTCGTGTCTTCCAGCGGTCAGCGGTCGTTGCTAGAGAGCTTTGTCATCGCATCAGTGATGAGGTTGAGCTATGGAAACTTTCTGGTGCGAGGGGGTTGTCGGATGTTAGAATAAAACGCTAATGCAAGATCATAGACGACACACCGAGGCACGATATTTGTTAACGAGGTTCACCGATATGGCTACATCCCTGGGGCATTGACTACGGACGCTCCTCCCCAAGATACCGCAACACCGGCCGCCCGGGCGCCGGCACAAGCCGCCGGCTCCCCCGCGTACCTGTTGCTATCAAGTCGTCATGGGTTACAACGTGTGGTGCCCCTCCGTATATAAGAGGCCTAGGATACAAGTGTCCGACTCCTACACAACTCGTACCTAACCACATCAATTACAACTCCAAGTCCACGTAACCCCTTGCGTACATAATATTCCACACAAATATAACATCGGACTTCTGGAGGTAGGACCTTCTAGCATGTAGGACGTTGTTGGGTGCCCCATGGTGTTAATGACTACCCACCATATGCTACCGTGGGGATGATTGTAACCGCGGCAATCCGCCGGACTCTCTGTGCTTCGAGGCTGTTTGGATGGATGCCCCAGCTTGCCAAGCCAAATATTTGCGTTGACCAGATTCTTTGGCGTCGTTTGGATTGCTGCCAACAATTTGGTGTGCCCACGCTGCCTGCCGCTGTGCAGTTCAATTTCTCGCCAACAAGCTGGCCAAGTGTGGGAGACAAAAACGGCCGCCAATATTTTGGCTCGCCCTCGCATTGGCGCGGCCAGCCCGGACAGAATCCAAACAGGCCCTTCTATTTCTCTTCCTCTAATACATCGACGCGCAAAGTTTTGCGCGTCCGCAAAAAAAAAAAAGATCCAGGGTGACCAAGATCAAAGTGGGAGATGCTAATACAAAATGGTTTCACCTCAGAGCAAACGGGAGGAGAAGGAAAAATCATATTCCCTCGCTGACTTTTGGCACCGAGACGCTAGCCGATGACGAGGACAAAGCAAAGGCTCTGCTTGATTACTTTAGTAAGCTCATGAGGCATAGACAGGAGCGCACATGGGGCCTGGATCTGCACTTCCTCAATCTTCCATCCTTCAACCTGCAACATCTAGATGGTCTGTAACACCCCCAGTATCATGCTACGGTAATCTCATGCTTAATGATGCCATGTTATCATAATTAAGTTGCTAATCCTCACTTTGTTTCAAACCAAACTCAAATTCAAATTTAAAATGCAAGTCAAATATTTATTTCTTCAGAAAGTAAAAATAAAATGTTCACCTTGTTCTATAAATTTCCCTGATCATTGTCATGTTGAAATCGGCCTCTCTTGAATTCCCAAAATGCCCATGGGAATTAATTTAGTAGTCCAGTAGCAATTAAATTGGCCTTTTCTATTTCTAAAAATGGTTAGACAACTCCTTTTGACCCCAAACTTTTTGTTCCATCTCAAGATATTGTGTTAGATTTATGTGCCAAGTTTTTTTCAAAAAAAAAATCATTTGGTACTAAAAGAAAATGCAAAACAGAGACTAAAATTGAAAAACAGAAAAGAGAAAAAAGGAAAAAGAAAAAGAAAAGGCCCCACTTTGCACTTGGGCCACAAGTGCATAGTGCAAGCCCCTTCCACCTCAGGCCACTTCCCCCCGGCCGCCTTCCTCTTATTCATCGAGCCCCCCGTGGACAAACCGAGCGCGTCCATGGCGCAGATGTGGCACGCGTCGGCCATCCCACGCCTCCTCGTCGATGGTAAGGATGCCCTCTGCCCCTAGGGGTTCTTCCGCGCCCACTCCCCCTCGCAGGTCTCCCTCCTCTCGCCCTAGATCCGCCACTTCGCGCACACCCGACGCCACCAACGCCATGAACCTCGTCGTTCTCGCGGCCACCGAGCTCCCCGCGGGATAGATCCATGTCCGGGAGCTTCCTCGTCGTCGACTACATCGACTGCGCGCTCTGGATCAAAATGGTGCAGCCCGCGCAGTCACAATCGAGCTCATCTTGTTCCTCGGGCGCGTGGATCGCCGTCGTTGAAACGTCGTAAACCAGCCTTCCCCGAGCCTGCTCACCAGCTCATCGTCCTCGTTGTGAGCTTCTGCACATTCCCCGTCTCTCCCGCACTCGGTCCCTCGTCCCTAGCCGCCATCGCCATTGCTAACGATGCCCAGTTCCGCTGGCGCGCTCGCTGCCCTCGCTGCAGCCCTTCTCCCGGTCATCTGAGCACGCGAGCGTGCTCAGGGCACCGTAGTGGTGCGGCCCGGCCCTTTGGTTAGCTCGGTTTCGAGCTGTGCCGCCGTTCCCGAGGAGCTCCCGAAGCCACCGTCGCTCATCGTCATTGCTGTCACTGTTTCCGGCCGCCTTAGCATGCGCAGCGTGCATCGTTGCACACGCGGCGCCGCGCTCGATCGATCCATATGCTCAGCCGCTTGTTTGGTAGCCTGTGGACAAAACCCCCGCGTCACTGCCGCGTTCGACCTCGCCGGAGCCTCCACGCCGGCATCGCTGCAGGCCATCTCCAGCCACCCCGCAACTGCCGTCTGACGCGCCTCCTAGCGCCGCATCTGTAGCCCCCAACCGCTCGGCGAGCCGTCGCCGGAGGAGAGCGCACGACCTCGCCGGCGTTAAGCCACTGACGTGGCCGACAATTAGTGCTAATGCCCCCCCCCCTAATACAGACGCTGACAACCTGGCCCCGCACCCTAATTAAGCTAAACAAGTTTAGTTTAAAACCCCTGTTAAGCTAACAGAGACTGACCATGGGCCCCACTGGTTAGTTGACCAGTCAAACCTACTAACTGGGCAGTCCCAATTACTGACAGGTGGGACCCTTGGCCTCCCTTTGACTTCGTTGACCAGTCAACTGGTCAACAATTGACTAGGCTAACTCAGCCCCACTGGCCCACATGTCATACACAGTGGCTAGCAGCTGCTGTGTATAAAATTTTATTGTACTATTTATTTTTCAAATTACTCCAGATTTTCAGAAAATGTTTAAAACTTTAGAAAATCATATAAAATAATTTATAACTCAGATGAAAATAATTTATATATATATAATGATCAAAAAAATAAGACAAATCTGAATATGCCATCCACATACATCTCACATGCGTATAACACCGCAAACATAGAACCTTCCCGTCCGATTCATTTGTCAGAAAAATGCCAAACACCGGAAAACATTCTCAAATGTTTTCCCGCTTCCTCTATAACGTGTAGTACTGCGTTAGGTCAGCCTAGCACTGCATATTGCCATGTCATGCATCATAATGCACTTGTTTGCCTTATATTTATTATTTCTCCCCCCTCTTCTCTCCGGTAGACACCGAGACTGACGCTTCTGCCGAGCACAACTACACCCCTGACGTGCAACCACTCTCAGTAGAGTCTCCAAGCAAGAAAACCCCCTTGATCATTCCTATATTGCCCATTCCTTCTCTCTCATGCTTGCATTAGATTTTGCTACTGATGTTCATTTGTACCTATTCTGATGCATAGCCTAATTTTGTAACCTGCTATTGTTACCTACCTGCTTATCCTATATGCTTAGTATAGGTTGGTTAGTGATCCACCAGTGACCGCTCACCTTGTCCCTGTTGCCCCCTCTTTATGATCGATGACTCGATCAACGTGATCGACGTCTAGAGCCTGACACATCACCTCACACCCCCTAGTTGTACGACTCTGCAGAGCTACTATCGAGTGGCGAGGGCGATACCTCGTATAACACTTCTGATGAGATCTATGTAGTGTAGTTAATGGGTCGTGGTCTACGGAGGGTGATTCCTCCTTCACCACTCCCGATAACGACTCTGTTGTGCAACACCTCAAGTGTGAACCCTCAAGGGTGATTCCTCCAAGTTCACCTTGACGGTTACATCAAGTGGAATTCATCGAGGGTGATTCCTCGGATTCCCCCTTGGTGTTATGGACACACGGTTACTTTGACTTTACCCCCAGAACCATGTTAAAGACAGGTCGGCCCTGAGGGGTACCCGCGAGAGTTACTGTTTCTGCAGGACTGGAGGGACATGCGGTACCACCCCGGTAGAGGTGGACCTGAGTTCCCGACAGTCTCTTGCGAGTCGGGTTCACCGTGAGGGTACCCGCGAGTGATGTGGAGTCCGATGGACTTGGAGGGTACCCGCGAGATAACTACGCGACACGGTCGGGCATTCTTAGCCCTTGTCGTAAGTCCGTGAGACGGGGCGACGGGACCACATATCATGGATCATTGATCATTACTGCGCGCTCCCAAGACACTAATGGTTTGGATATGTGATCTGAGTAGGCCTCTGGCCTTTTCGCACTGACCACCACGCGGGGATGACTATGGGCACTCTGCGTCTTACGTTTCTCCAAAAGCTCTTCGGACGTCAGCGATTGAGCGACACGCGCCCGGGTGGTCCGCGTAAGCACCTGCCTTATATAAGGAGGTATTCAGGACTGATCTCGGTCGTCCAAGCAGCGTGCAGGAGTGCAAAGGGCGATGGGCCCAAGACCCCTGTGCGCTTAGGATTTAGACTGGCGTGTTGGCCTCTTTGTTGAGCCTAGGTAGGACTATGGTGTGTCGATCAGCTGAGGCCGGGAATGATCTGATGGTGTGCCCGACCGGAGTTAATCGAGCGTGTTGGGTAAGTTTATGTGAAGGAAATATGCCCTAGAGGCAATAATAAAGTTATTATTTATTTCCTTATTTCATGATAAATGTTTATTATTCATGCTAGAATTGTATTAACCGGAAACATAATACATGTGTGAATACATAGACAAACATAGTGTCACTAGTATGCCTCTACTTGACTAGCTCGTGAATCAAAGATGGTTAAGTTTCCTAGCCAGGGACAAAAGAGTTGTCATTTGATTACCGGGATCACATCATTAGGAGAATGATGTGATTGACTTGACCCATTCCGTTAGCTTAGCACACGATCATTTAGTATGTTGCTACTGCTTTCTTCATGACTTATACATGTTCCTGTGACTATGAGATTATGCAACTCCCGTTTACCAGAGGAACACTTTGTGTGCTACCAAACGTCACAACGTAACTGGGTGATTATAAAGGTGCTCTACAGGTGTCTCTGAAGGTACATGTTGGGTTGGCGTATTTTGAGATTAGGTTTTGTCACTCCGATTGTCGGAGAGGTATCTCTGGGCCCTCTCGGTAATACACATCACTTAAGCATTGCAAGCATTGTAACTAAAGAGTTAGTTACGGGATGATGTATTACGGAACGAGTAAAGAGACTTGCCGGTAACGAGATTGAACTAGGTATTGGATACCGACGATCGAATCTCGGGCAAGTAACATACCGATGACAAAGGGAACAACGTATGTTGTTATGCAGTTTGACCGATAAAGATCTTCGTAGAATATGTAGGAGCCAATATGAGCATCCAGGTTCCACTATTGGTTATTGACCGAGAATAGTTCTAGGTCATGTCTACATAGTTCTCGAACCCGTAGGGTCCGCACGCTTAATGTTACGATGACAGTTTTATTATGAGTTTATAAGTTTTGATGTACCGAAGGAGTTCGGAGTCCCGGATGAGATCGGGGACATGACTAGGAGTCTCGTAATGGTCGAGACGTAAAGATCGATATATTGGACGACTATATTCGGAGTTCGGAAAGGTTCCGAGTGATTCGGGTATTTTTCGGAGTACCGGGGAGTTACGGGAATACGGGGGAAGAAGTATATGGGCCTTATTGGGCTTTAGGGGAGAGGGAGAGGCAGGCCGCGCGCCCCCCCATTGACTAGTCCGAATTGGACTAAGGGGAGGGGCGACGCCCCCTCCTTCCTTCTCTTCCCTCTTCCCCTTCCTTGTCTCCTACTCCTACTACTTGGAAGGACACCTAGTTGGACTAGGAAAGGGGGAATCCTACTCCCGGTGGGAGTAGGACTCCCCTAGGGCGCGCCATAGAGAGGGCCGGCCCTCCCCTCCTCCACTCCTTTATATACGGGGGCAGGGGGCACCCCATGAACACACAAGTTGATCTACGGATCGTTCCTTAGCCGTGTGCGGTGTCCCCCTCCACCATATTCCACCTCGGTCATATCGTCGTGGAATTTAGGCGAAGCCCTGCGCCGGTAGAACATCATCATCGTCACCACGCCGTCGTGCTGACGGAACTCATCCCCGACGCTTTGCTAGATTGGAGCCCGGGGAACATCATCGAGCTGAACGTGTGCTGAACACGGAGGTGCCGTACGTTCGGTACTTGGATCGGTCGAGTCGTGAAGACGTACGACTACATCAACCGCGTTGTGATAACGCTTCCGCTTACGGTCTACGAGGGTACGTGGACAACACTCTCCCCTCTCGTTGCTATGCCATCACCATGATCTTGCGTGTGCGTAGGAAAATTTTGAAATTACTACGTTCCCCAACAGTGGCATCCGAGCCTAGGTTTTATGCGTTGATGTTATATGCACGAGTAGAACACAAGTGAGTTGTGGGCGATACAAGTCATATTGCTTACCAGCATGCCATACTTTGGTTCGGCGGTATTGTTGGATGAAGCGGCCTGGACCGACATTACGCGTACGCTTACGCGAGACTGGTTCTACCGACGTGCTTTGCACACAGGTGGCTGGCGGGTGTCAGTTTCTCCAACTTTAGTTGAACCGAGTGTGGCTACGCCCGGTCCTTGCGAAGGTTAAAACAACACTAACTTGACGAACTATCGTTGTGGTTTTGATGCGTAGGTAAGAACGGTTCTTGCTAAGCCCGTAGCAGCCACCTAAAACTTGCAACAACAAAGTAGAGGACGTCTAACTTGTTTTTGCAGGGCATGTTGTGATGTGATATGGTCAAGACGTGATGCTATATTTATTGTATGAGATGATCATGTTTTGTAACCGAAGTTATCGGCAACTGGCAGGAGCCATATGGTTGTCGCTTTATTGTATGAAATGCAAACGCCCTGTAATTGCTTTACTTTATCACTAAGCGGTAGCGATAGTCGTAGAAGCAATAGATGGCGTAAACGACAATGATGCTATGATGGAGATCAAGGTGTCGCACCGGTGATGATGGTGATCACGACGGTGCTTCGGAGATGGAGATCACAAGCACAAGATGATGATGGCCATATCATATCACTTATATTGATTGCATGTGATGTTTATCCTTTATGCATCTTATCTTGCTTTGATTGACGGTAGCATTATAAGATGATCTCTCACTAAATTTCAAGATAAAAGTGTTCTCCCTGAGTATGCACCGTTGCCAAAGTTCGTCGTGCCCAGACACCACGTGATGATCGGGTGTGATAAGCTCTACGTCCATCTACAACGGGTGCAAGCCAGTTTTGCACACGCGGAATACTCAGGTTAAACTTGACGAGCCTAGCATATGCAGATATGGCCTCGGAACACGGAGACCAAAAGGTCGAGCGTGAAGCATATAGTAGATATGATCAACATAATGATGTTCACCATTGAAAGCTACTCCATTTCACGTGATGATCGGTTATGGTTTAGTTGATTTGGATCACGTGATCACTTAGAGGATTAGAGGGATGTCTTTCTAAGTGTGAGTTCTTAAGTAATATGATTAATTGAACTTAAATTTATCATTAACTTAGTCCTGGTAGTATTTTGCAAATTATGTTGTAGATCAATAGCTTGCGTTGTTGCTTTCATATGTTTATTTTGATATGTTCCTAGAGAAAATTGTGTTGAAAAATGTTAGTAGCAATGATGCGGATTGAATCCGTGATCTGAGGTTTATCCTCATTGCTGCGCAGAAGAATTATGTCCTTGATGCACCGCTAGGTGAAAAACCTATTGCAGGAGCAGATGCAGACGTTATGAACGTTTGGCTAGCTCAATATGATGACTACTTGATAGTTTAGTGCACCATGCTTAACGGCTTAGAATCGGGACTTCAAAGACGTTTTGAGCGTCATGGACCATATGAGATGTTCCAGGAATTGAAGTTAATATTTCAAGCAAATACCCGAGTTGAGAGATATGAAGTCTCCAACAAGTTCTATAGCTAAAGGATGGAGGAGAATCGCTCAACTAGTGAGCAAGTGCTCAGATTGTCTGGGTACTACAATCGCCTGAATCAAGTGGGAGTTAATCTTCCAGATAAGATAGTGATTGACAGAGTTCTCTAGTCACCATCACCAAGTTAGTAGAACTTCGTGATGAACTATAGTATGCAAAGGATGACGAAAATGATTCCCGAGATCTTCGTGATGTTGAAATCAACGAAGGTAGAAATCAAGAAAGAACATCAAGTGTTGATGATTGACAAGACCACTAGTTTCAAGAAAAGGGCAAAGGGAAAGAAAGGGAAACTTCAAGTAGAATGTCAAACAAGTTGTCACTCCCGTGAAGAAGACCAAAGCTGGACCAAAGCCTGAAACTGAGTGCTTTCACTAGAAGCGGAAATGCCCTGAACATTTGGTGGATAAGAAGGATGGCAAAGTGAACAAGGGTATATTTGATATACAGGTTATTGATATGTGCCTTACTAGTGTTTATAGTAGCCCCTGATTATTTGATACTTGTTCGGTTGCTAAGATTAGTAACTCGAAACAGGAGTTACAGAATAAACAGAGACTAGTTGAAGGGGAAGTGACGATGAGTGTTGGAAGTAGTTCCAAGATTGATATGATCATCATCGCACACTCCCTATACTTTCGGTATTAGTGTTAAACCTAAATAAATGTTATTTAGCATTTGCGTTGAGCATGAATATGATTTGATCATGTTTATTGCAATATGGTTATTCATTTAAAGTCAGAGAATAATTGTTGTTCTGTTTACATGAATAAAACCTTTAATGGTCATACACCCAATGAAAATAGTTTGTTGAATCTCGATCGTAGTGATACACATATCCATAATATTGATGCCAAAAGATGCAAAGTTAATAATGATAGTGCAAGTTATTTGTGGCACTGCCGTTTGGGTCATATCGGTGTAAAGCGCATGAAGAAACTCCATAAAGATGGATTTTTGGAATCACTTGGTTATGAATCATTTGATGCTTGCAAACCGTGCCGTATGGGCAAGATGACTAAAACTCCGTTCTTCAGAACAATGGAACGAGCTACTGACTTGTTGGAAATAATACATACCGATGTATGCGATCCAATGAGTGTTGATGCTCGTGGCAAGTATCGTTATTTTCTGACCTTCACAAGATGATTTGAGCAGATATGGGTATATCGACTTGATGAAACATAAGTCTGAAATAGTTGAAAGGTTCAAAGAATTTCAGAGTGAAGTGGAAAATCATCGTAACAAGAAAATAAAATTTCTGCGATCTGATTGCGGAGACGAATATTTGAGTTACGAGTTTGGTCTTCAATTAAAACAATGTGGAATAGTTTCACAGCTCACGCCACCTGGAAAACCACAACATTATGGTGTGTCCGAACGTCGTAACCGCACTTTATTGGATATGGTGCGATCTATGATGTCTCCTATTGATTTACCATTATCGTTTTTGGGTTTATGCATTAGAGACAGCTGCATTCACGTTTAATAGGGCACCATCTAAATCCGTTGAGATGACACCGTATGAACTATGGTTTAGCAGTAAACCAAAGTTGTCGTTTCTTAAATTTTAGGGCTACAATGCTTATGTGAAAAAGTTTCAACCTGATAAGCTCAAACCCAAATCGGAGAAGTGCGTCTTCATAGAATACCCAAAGGTAACTATTGGGTACACCTTCTATCACAGATCCGAAGGCAAGTTATTCGTTGCTAAGAATGGATCCTTTCTAGAGAAGGAGTTTCTCTCGGAAGAAGTGAGTGGGAGGAAAGTAGAACTTGATGAGGTAATTGTACCTGCTCCCTTATTTGAAAGTAGTTCATCACAGAAATCTGTTCCTGTGACTACTACACCAATTAGTGAGGAAGTTAATGATGATGATCATGAAACTTCAGATTAAGTTACTACAGAACCTCGTAGGTCTTCCAGAGTAAGATCTGCACCAGAGTGGTAAGGTAATCCTGTTCTGGAAGTTATGTTACTAGACCATGACGAACCTACGAACTATGAAGAAGCGATGGTGAGCCCAGATTCCGCAAAATGGCTTGAGGCCATGAGATCTGAGATAAGATCCATGTATGAAAACAAAGTATGGACTTTGATTGACTTGCCCAATGATCGGCGAGACATTGAGATTAAATGGATCTTCAAGAGGAAGACGGATGCTGATAGTGTTACTATCTACAAAGCTAGAATTGTCGCAAAAGGTTTTCGACAAGTTCAAGGTGTTGACTACGATGAGAGTTTTTCACTCGTATCTATGCTTAAGTCTGTTTGAATCATGTTAGCAATTGCCACATTTTATGAAATCTGGCAAATGGATGTCAAAACTGCATTCCTTAATGGATTTTTTAAAGAAGAGTTGTATATGATGCAACCAGAAGGTTTTGTCGATCCGAAAGGTGCTAACAAAATGTGCAAGCTCCAGCGATCCATCAATGGACTGGTGCAAGCATCTCGGAGTTGGAATATACGCTTTGATAAGTTGATCAAAGCATATAGTTTTAATACAGACTTGCGGTGAAGCCTGTATTTACAAGAAAGTGAGTGGGAGCACTACAGCATTTCTGATAAGTATATGTGAATGACATATTGTTGATCCGAAATAATGTAGAATTTTTCTGGAAAGCATAAAGGAGTGTTTGAAAGGAGTTTTTCAAAGAAAGACCTTGGTGAAGCTGCTTACACATTGAGCATCAAGATCTATAGAGATAGATCAAGACGCTTGATAAGATTTTTCAATGAGTACATACCTTGACAAGATTTTGAAGTAGTTCAAAATGGAACAGTCAAAGAAAGAGTTCTTGCCTGTGTTGCAAAGGTGTGAAATTGAGTAAGACTCAAAACCCGACCATGGCAGAAAATAGAAAAGAATGAACAGTCATTCCCTATGCCTCAGTCATAGGTTCTATAAAGTATGATATGTTGTGTACTAGACCTATTGTATACCTTGCTCTGAGTTTGGCAAAGGAATACAATTTTGATCTAAAAGTAGATCACCAGAATAGCGGTCAAGAATATCCTTAGTGAGGACCAAGGAAATACTTCTCGATTATGGAGGTGATAAAAGAGCCCGTCGTAAAAAGTTACATCAGTGCAAGCTTTTACACTGATCAAGATGACTCTAAGTCTCAATCTGGATACATATTGAAAGTGGGAGCAATTAGCTAGAGTAGCTCCGTGCAGAGCATTGTGGACATAGAATATTTGCAAAATACATACGGCTCTGAATGTGACAGATCCGTTGACTAAACTTCTCTCATGAGCAAAACATGACCATACCTTAGTACTCTTTGGGTGTTAATCACATAGCCATGTGAACTAGATTATTGACTCTAGTAAACCCTTTGGGCGTTGATCACATGACGATGTGAACTATGGGTATTAATCACATACAGATGTGAATATTGGTGTTAAATCACATGGTGATGTGAACTAGATTATTGACTCTAGTGCAAGTGGGAGACTGAAGGAAATATGCCCTAGAGGCAATAATAAAGTTATTATTTATTTCCTTATTTCATGATAAATGTTTATTATTCATGCTAGAATTGTATTAACCGGAAACATAATACATGTGTGAATACATAGACAAACATAGTGTCACTAGTATGCCTCTACTTGACTAGCTCGTGAATCAAAGATGGTTAAGTTTCCTAGCCACAGACAAAAGAGTTGTCATTTGATTACCGGGATCACAACATTAGGAGAATGATGTGATTGACTTGACCCATTCCGTTAGCTTAGCACACGATCGTTTAGTATGTTGCTACTGCTTTCTTCATGACTTATACATGTTCCTATGACTATGAGATTATGCAACTCCCGTTTACCAGAGGAACACTTTGTGTGCTACCAAACGTCACAACGTAACTGGGTGATTATAAAGGTGCTCTACAGGTGTCTCTGAAGGTACATGTTGGGTTGGCGTATTTCGAGATTAGGTTTTGTCACTCCGATTGTCGGAGAGGTATCTCTGGGCCCTCTCGGTAATACACATCACTTAAGCCTTGCAAGCATTGTAACTAAAGAGTTAGTTACAGGATGATGTATTACAGAACGAGTAAAGAGACTTGCCGGTAACAAGATTGCACTAGGTATTGGATACCGACGATCGAATCTCGGGCAAGTAACATACCGATGACAAAGGGAACAACGTATGTTGTTATGCGGTTTGACCGATAAAGATCTTCGTAGAATATGTAGGAGCCAATATGAGCATCCAGGTTCCACTATTGGTTATTGATCGAGAATAGTTCTAGGTCATGTCTACATAGTTCTCGAACCCGTAGGGTCCGCACGCTTAACGTTACGATGACAGTTTTATTATGAGTTTATAAGTTTTGATATACCGAAGGAGTTCGGAGTCCCGGATGAGATCGGAGACATGACGAGGAGTCTCGAAATGGTCGAGACGTAAAGATCGATATATTGGACGACTATATTCGGAGTTCGGAAAGGTTCCGAGTGATTCGGGTATTTTTCGAAGTACCGGGGAGTTACGGGAATACGGGGGAAGAAGTATATGGGCCTTATTGGGCTTTAGGGGAGAGGGAGAGGCAGGCCGCGCGCCCCCCCATTGACTAGTCCGAATTGGACTAAGGGGAGGGGCGGCTCCCCCTCCTTCCTTCTCTTCCCTCTTCCCCTTCCTTGTCTCCTACTCCTACTACTTGGAAGGACACCTAGTTGGACTAGGAAAGGGGGAATCCTACTCCCGGTGGGAGTAGGACTCCCCTAGGGCGCGCCATAGAGAGGGCCGGCCCTCCCCTCCTCCACTCCTTTATATACGGGGGCAGGGGGCACCCCATGAACACACAAGTTGATCTACGGATCGTTCCTTAGCCATGTGCGGTGCCCCCCTCCACCATATTCCACCTCGGTCATATCATCGCGGAATTTAGGCGAAGCCCTGCGCCGGTAGAACATCATCATCATCACCACGCCGTCGTGCTGACGGAACTCATCCCCGACGCTTTGCTGGATTGGAGCCCGAGGAACATCATCGAGCTGAACGTGTGCTGAACACGGAGGTGCCGTACGTTCGGTACTTGGATCGGTCGAGTCGTGAAGACGTACGACTACATCAACCGCGTTGTGATAATGCTTCCTCTTACGGTCTGCGAGGGTACGTGGACAACACTCTCCCCTCTCGTTGCTATGCCATCACCATGATCTTGCGTGTGCGTAGGAAAATTTTGAAATTACTACGTTCCCCAACATTATGCACCCCTGCAGGGAAGTTCAATCTATTTGAATAGCCGTGCCCATGGTAACGGATGCTCGGAGTTGTATTCCCGATCGATACAACTTGAACTGGATGCTGAGGCATGAAATGGATATGTGGCTCCGGGATTGCTTTCTCGCAGGGAGTCGAGAAAGGATCTCTGGGCGATACTACAACATATACTACTTATATTATGCTAATCTACACTCTTCTAATATTGCAAGATGCTTCGATATGCTAGTCTTTGATAGGCTAGGCTTTCCCTTCTCTTCTGGCATTTCTGCAGTTCACTCCAAAGTATCCCCATTCCTTTGATACCGATGCATACTTAGTATAGATCTGATGTAAGTCTTGCGAGTACTTTGGATGAGTACTCACGGTTGCTTTGCTACTTCTTTTCCCCATACTCGATTCCTGCGATCAGATGACGGATCCCAGGAGCCAGATGCCACCACGGACGACTGCTACTACTACCCCAAGGGTGCCTACTACTACGTGGAGGCCGCCACCGACTAGGAGTAGTTAGGAGGCTCCCAGGTAGGAGGCCTTGCCTTTTCGATCATCATTGATGTTTGTGCTAGCCTTCTTAAGGCAGACTTGTTTATCTATGTCTGTACTCAGATACTGTTGCTTCTGCTGACTCGTTTGTAATCGAGCTTATGTATTCGAGCCCTTGAGGCCCATATCTTGTAATATGAAGCTTCTATGAATTAAATTTGTGTGTAGAGTTGTGTTGTGATATCTACCCACGAGTCACTGATCTTGATTGTGTGCATTTGCGTGTATGATTAGTGCACGATTAAGTCGGGGCGTCACAAGTTGGTATCAGAACCAGCTGCCTGTAGGAAGCCCCCTTTCCAACTCCTTAGCCGAAGTTGAGTCTAGTCTTTGAAAAACTATTTTACTAACTTTGTTGTGTGGCTTACAGGCCCACATCACAAATTGGTGGTATTAGGATCTTTTATTCCATGTCTTTACTCTGGGATTCTAATCTCTCTTCTATTCGGGTTAACGATTTTTGCTAACTCTAACTTTAGGTTCTCGTAACTACTTCCTCCCGGAGAGCCCCTCATTCCAGATGATGGCTTGATTCACCAGAAGATTCTGAAGAGACTCTTCGATGACTACCTGAGACCCTTGTGCCCACCGCCTTTGCAATTCCCTACCACTAGTATATCCTTATGGAAAACATCATACACTTGTCCTTCATACACTCTTTCCCTGTTGTTCTTGTTATTACAAGGTAACCCAAAATGTTTTCCTACATTCCAGGAATCCATTGTGTCTGCTGCCTTGTAACTCCATTTCCGCATGAATACAACTACAGATAATTTCTCACACTTACTGGGGATTCGTTCATCCCCAGTTGTTCATGCGTTTCAAAAAATACTTCATAATAGTATTCGATCTTTCGAGAATTCTCTGCAGCCTATTGCTCTTGAAATCCTTGCCTGCCTGCTTTTATGGTTAATCCCATATGTCTAGTAATCCTTATTGACATCTTTTGTCATTGTCATTTTGAGCCTTTGATTCAATATGTATGCGAATTCTCGCAACCATCAGCCGGATCCTAGAATTTATCCTTTCGGCTCAGACGCCATTCGGACATAAGCTGGTTTTCAGCCAATCAAACCTTAACCAATTGTGCCTCTACGTCTATTCAACCTACCCATCTTTGATCAGGCATCTGCTTATGATCCATCAAATTGGAAATCCTAATTCCTTTGTAATTAAGCATCAAATTATTCAGATGTTTTTATAATACGATGTCCGTGCATTCTTTCTTCTTCTTGTGGAGTACCGATACTCACATCAGATCCATTGTGGACCGCCAAATCCTTTGTTGGATCACTATACGATATTATCCTTCATATTCAATAACCTTGTGAGTTCTTCCCCTGATACATAATGCCTTTTGGTAAATCATGTCTTATGCCTTTGGAGAATTGTATCCTATGCTTTGTCAACCATACTCTACTTTCGAGCTTGTGTTAATTACTCCTAAAGTTTGTGGTATATGTCCCAAAGATGCCTTGATGGATTGAACCTATGCCTTCCCTAATCTGAGTGAACCCGAAATGTATGCAGGTTATACCCTATTGGTGCTTTGTCAGATAACTTTTCAACACTACAACTTTGAAAATGAGAGGTGAATGAAAGGTTAGGCACTGAAGAAGTGGGAGTCGACCTTGAACTTTGCGTTCATGCCCATGGACACGAGGCAGATCTTATCATGGAAGCTTCTCATAAAAATAATTACCCCCTTGTTATAAGTTCATCTTGTATTTGTGGTTTGATCATTTACAAACGTGGTTCCAACCATATTGTTCTCCTTGAATTCCATTTCTCAGACAAGTTAAAGCACTCATCTTATGCAGATAAATATACCACTTCAACCTTTATGCTGCTCTACCTTCAAGTACTACCCTATGGTATTTTGATAATATCACAGAACCATGTTTCTTATTATGAGTATTCATCAAGTATTATTTCTCACTGATTCCAGTTTTTCCTGGGTTCTGAGTTGTAGTCACTTGAGAACACCCATAACTAAATTGAGTCCGCACTGCGATTCAACAACTCTTAGCAATCTTCATTACTTACGAGTTTGAACTCGACCATGTCATCCCCAGTCAATTGACTACATCATCATCGTCATGCTAAAGCTTGACCGTGCTACCTATGTCCTTCATCCCCGGAACGCAATCCCGATAGTGCACTAAGCTACCTCGAGCTTTCAACATCATATTGTTTGTATTGAAAGGCAATTTCGATTCTGAGCTGGCAATCCTGTCCGTGGTTTCGATAACCTTTCGCTTCACCATTCCTTTTGCTTGATGTCACCGCTGATCGATTACATCTTCATGAAACCTCTCGAAAAAATGTGTCATGATCATCATCATTTTGACTTCTTCTGAGATGTTAATTGAATTCATGATGAGAAATATCATCCTTGCCACTCGATGATTTGTTTTACCATCGACAACATTCTTGCCTTCCCTCCAACACAAACTTGTTCATGTTTTGTGTTTTACCTTGAGTTCCTTGCTGACCAGCTTATGTTCTGTTCTACCTTGGAGTATTACCATCTCTTATGTCAAGAATGTCGTGAGAATTTCACCACCTCTTATGAATTCTTGATACAATGATGCTTCTCGCCATCACCATTCTTTTCTTGATCCCTGTGTTGTTTCCAACCGGAATATCAACAAGTGAACTCTGTTGTGAGACTTCAGTATTTCTAGCAACCCTATTGCGTTGAAGTTAGCGGACAATAATTCCATTTTAGTGTGCTAGTTGTTGAATCACCATTCTGACATTGAACGTGCAACCCAGTCCATATTTCGGGGCACCTTTCAATCATTGTTTTGTTCTCAGTGTCCTCCTCAAGCATACATCATTATATCATTTATTCACCTTTACCTTATGACCATGTCGATGCTATCTCGAAGCATGACTGCGGTATTCCGATCGTCAACAAGAACATTGGACGCGTAATGCTAAATTTTTCTTGATCAATTATCCAAACATCGTTGTATGGGTAAACCTCATAAATTCCTTGCCCCTTTGTCTAAATGGTTACATACTTGGAGCCCTATCATGTATACCATGCTCTACTTTTCCTTGGGAAAGATATACTCTTGATACTCGGGTATAAACACATTTCCCTTTCCATTGGTCTGTTTAATTTGATAATCACATTTTCCTTTCCATTGTTTTATTTAACCTTTTTGTGATCTATATGATATAAGCAGTAATATTTCCCTGCTTATGTAAACATCTCGGTGTACAACCATGTCAAGTATAACCCTATAACTATTGTTGATGAAATTCCGGTAACCATGGTGGACCAGAAGCTTGCCTATTGGTCCGCCTCATCTTAACGAGCAGGAAAATGGTTCTCTTCATTCCCCGCCCTTGGTACCGATGTTGTTACCGACATAGCTGACAAGCTATCCTCTGGCATGTCCTGCTATCATGACCGTGCAAGATGTCACCGCCCTTCCTACTTTTAACTAACATGGTGGGCCCATAACCCACAGTTTAACAGGATCGAAACCTGACTCTCCTATACACCCCTTTCCAAAGTTATTTCACATGCTTGGCTTCACACTGGTATGCGTTGGTGCTATACAAACGGTTTTTTACCCCTTTCCGCGACGACATTTGGAACCGTCGCCTAGTGAGTGAGGGCGATAGGGGGTCCTTCCCACACAACCCAGAAACCGTCGGGGATATGCCCTCCTGGCACACACGCTCGGCGAAATGAGGTCGTGTGTGACTGGCGAGCTCTCAAATACAGAAATACATATAGTAGAGCTAAAAAATACAATTATACATGCGAAATTGTTTCCGGTCGCAAGTACATCCCACAGAGTCAGTCCCTGCTAAACGTTTCCATTTGTATGTACATCCCACAGAGTCGCTCTAAGAAAAACGTTTCCGTTCACAGGTACATCACACACAATTTTCCCCATTAAATCATTTGTGATAGCATTGCCATTGCACATGATATTAACAATTTTATCGTTTGTGTTATTGAATGCATCACACACGGTGTGTAGAAGAAACTGTGTGGCAAAGGCTGTCCATCACACACAGTTTTTATGTGGTAAACATTTGCGCAAGGTGGCCTAACGCAAACAATTTTCAAGAGAAGGTCGTCTGTGATTGTTCATTGATCCAACATGGTTTATTCCTAGAAACTGTGTGCGTTGCCTGAGGTCATCATCCACGTTATTTTCTCAATAACCATTTGCAATAGCAAAACCCAATTAGCAGGCTAATTGCCCTATTATTAATAATCCATTTATTAATCTAATTGACATTCATATTAAGCACATAATATATTTCATTTCCATATTAAGGAAGCATGATTTCATAATTGAAATACATCAGAGTACGACAGGATATAGCTTCAGCACTCAGCTACCCCATTACACAACTGCACCAGCACCAAGTTTCACATTCAACATGAAGAACCTTTCGAAATTAGCATCATAGACGGTATATAGACAGATGCATCTCATCTGTAAAACTGCTGAAGCGGAAGGCAAATATTGATCCTTCATTCATGTTGAAGGTCTTTGCAACTTTAGGCCAGTGCCTATGGATGATTGACCGTCCGTCCTTCGTCCTCTTCAGAAACACTTCAATATTGAACCGTGGGTGTTGTATGAAAACCTTCCTCGCCTCCTGACCATAGAGGTGGTTTGAGAGGTAATCATCAGTGAACTGCTTTGGAAAGGCCTGAAAACAAGGATGTGCATAAATATCTTCTCTATATTGGAAATGGGGCAAAGGAATAAAAAAGGCAAGGTATAATAGTTAGTACCATCTTGTAGTGAACTGATGTCTTGTTCATTGTGCAGACAAAGATCTTGTTGTTTTTTGTCGCTAATTTCTTTATCCTAACAATCTTTCCGAGTTTGTTGACTTGATTGATATTCATGGACAACTCATTTCCCCATATGCAAAAAGGGTCGAACAGTGGGTCAAAACCTCTGATAGCAGGACCTACATGTGCAAGACCAAATTGTTAAAAACCTAAATATTAGAATGGTTCCCGAAATTGCACAATAATGTGCTATTGGACAACGGACCATGCACGTGCAGTTAACTAGACACCACAACAAATGAACCAAACGTTAACTGAGCACCACATTGCACAATATAACATACTCCTAATAGAAGGTCAGAGAGTTAAACAAACCAAGCATGCTTAACAACTTGGAAATATAGCAATTGTATTTGTTTCTCATGTATTTAGTACAGCCAAATTCGATTTATTTCTCACATGGTATACAATAACATAATGCACTCACAACAATTGAACATCGCATTGCAGAATTGAACCAAACAGTTAACCAAACACCATAACAAATGAACCAAATGTTAACCGAGCACCACATTGCATAATATAACATACCCCTAATAGAAGATCAGATAGTGAACTAAACCAAGCATGCTTGACAACTTGGAAAATTGCACCTTGAAGAATTGAATATCACATTTGCAGAAATGAACCAAACTGTTAACTGAACACCACATTGCACGACATAAAGAACATATACACTAGAGCAGAAGATTGCATGGTAAAAGTATATGGAACAATTCACTAGAATTTGTTAAGGAAAGGCATTAGCTAGCAAACTAAACATGGGTCCTTATAGTGAGGTAATAAGACAAGCTACTCCTCATTGTCAGAGATATCGATGACGATTGGCTCCTTGACATGGAAGAGGGCGAAGCCTCTGCATTGTGGGTGCCCTCGTCGTAGTGGTGAGTTGCCTGAGCCACTCCAGGCACCAACCTGCTGGCTCTCGAGATGAGGTAAGCACGTGCACGCTGAGAAAACGCCTCGTAGTTTCGTCGAAGGCACCGACGGTGGCCTCGAGAAAACGCCACGAACTGTCATTTAAAGTATCCAACCGCGTCGCAGCGTCGGCGCGCGAGGCGTCGACGGTGGCCTCGAAGGCGAGGTGCTCCTCCAAGATCTGGGAGTTGGCATGAACGGCAGTCATCGCGACCTCATCCGCGCGTGCGGCCGTGATTTTCTTCTCCGTCGCCAAATGCTCCTTGAGATCCTGGCTATACTGCGCGCACCATGGCTTAGGGCGACGCTTATTTGGTGGAGGGGTTGGTGATTTGGGTGGAAGTTGTCGCACTCGCGCCAGCGGTCGGGGCATGTGGGATGTGGAAGGAGGAGGAGGATGGGGGTCGGGTGTGGATTACATTCCTAGATAGGCGAGGCCGAGCAGCGTGAAGGAGGGTCGCCGGCGAGGAGGCGGCACTGCAAGAAAGGAGTGAAGGTTTGAACTTGGAAAGGAAGGCGGAAACAGGGGAAATGTGGATTTTGGTAAGGGGGAGGTGGCGGGGAGGTAGATATTTCCGCGGAAGCCAAAAATTTGGAATCGCTTCAATGAAAAAACTGGCGCGCAAAGTGTCATCAGACACAGTCCCTTATTCAGAGCGGGCTATGGACTGTAGCCGTCGCACCTTCTCGTGTAAGCTGTATGAGTACTATAATCCGACGGTGCTCCAAGATATTTTTTGCTGCATCTCACACGGTTGGTGATAATAAACTGTGTGGGATCTACTTGATTTTTTGTCTTGATTTGAATTACATAATAGGGTCATAGCACCAATGGACGGTGTTTGAATTGCTAGACCTTTTTTTCTGCAGTGAACATGCAACTATATGTGCGTCGTAAAAGAATTCGAATTATTCAGGGTTCGTTTGGAAATTTTATACATTAAATTGGTTTTCTAGCCATTTCAGGTGCACAATTCAAAATTAAAGCACATGCACATACTCCGATGCACCAACATGGGTTGTAAAATCATATATGTGTCCATGGGTTTATGCTTATGTCCTATGCAAGAAATGGGGATGAATTTTGAACACCACGGCACCATGGCTCTCCGGCAAATGTTGAGGTACTTGCTTTTGTAATTCTAGTAAATCCAAAACCTGTCTGAAATTCATGAACCTTGGCATGCTATCATGGAATGGCATCAACATGCTGGGGTAAAAAATGTTGTTCCATTTGGGGCAGGTTGTGGTATAAGCTTCTCACAAACCAGAGCTTCTCACAAGAAAGCCTCATGGTTCCGTTAGGGAAACATGTCACCTTTATGGACAAAACGACATTCATCGCCTCTTCTTCCTTTCAATTTTTTTCCTGGTGTCAACATAGAACAACAAGAGTGTCGTGTTAAATTTTGGATTTTTTCGGGGATCGTTTGGACATTTTTATACGTTAATTGAGTTTTCTAGGCATTTATGTGCATAACTCAAAATTGAACTACATGCACATGCTCCGTCCATAAAAATGGGTTGCAAAATCAAATGTTTGTCCTTGGTTGGAAGATTAGGTCACATGCAAGAAATGAGAACGAATGTCAAACACATTTACACTGTCGCTCGACCGCTAACATTGAGATACATGGTTTTAAAATTCTAGTAAATCAAAAACTCGTCTGAAATTCATGAAACTTGAGATGATATGATGGAATGGCAGCGTCATGCCATGGTAAAAATATCGTCCCATTTGGGGCAGGTGTGGGTATAAGCTTCTCGCAAACCAGAGGTTCTCTCACAACAAGCCTAATGGTTTCGATAGGGTACGTACGTGCCACCTTGGGGACGAAACGATATCTTTTGCCTCTTCTTACTTTCAAAATGTTTCTCGTGTTGACATAGAACAACACGAGTGTTGTGTCAATTTTTGGGATTTTTTGGGGTTCGCTTGGACATTTTTATGCATTAACTGAGTTTTCTATGCATTCATGTGCATAACTCAAATTTGAACTACATGCACATGCTCTAATGCATATAAATTAGTTGAAAATTCAAATTTGTGCCCTTGGTTGCATGCTTAGGTCCCATGCAAGAAATGGGAATGAATGTCAAACACCCTGCCACCGTCACTCGGCTGCAAACATTGAGATACCCGGTTTTTAAATTCTAGTAAATCCAAAGCTCGTCTGAAATTCATGAAACTTGGTATGCTATCATGGAGCGGCATCAACATGCCGTGGTAAACTTTTTGTCCCATTTGGGGCATGTTTGGGGATATGCTTCTCACAAACCAGAGCTTCTCACAACAAGCCTGACGGTTTCGGTAGGGAACATCCCACCTTTGGGGACAAAATGATATCCATTGCCTCTTATTGCTTTCAAAAAATTTCTCATGTCAACATAGAACAACAGGAGTGTTGTGTCAATTTTTGGGATTTTTTGGGGTTCGTTTGGACATGTTTATGCATTAATTGAGTTTACAATGCATTTATGTGCATAATTCAAATTTGAACTACATGCACATGCTCTAATGCATATAAATTGGTTGAAATTCAAATATGTGTCCTTGGTTGCATGCTTAGGTCCCATGCAAGAATGGGAATGAATGTCAAACAACCTGCCACGGTCACTCGGCCGCAAACATTGAGATACCTGGTTTTTTAAATTCTAGTAAATCCAAAACTCATCTGAAATTCATGAAACTTGCTATGCTATCATGGAGCGGCATCAACATGCCATGGTAAATTTTTTGGCCCATTTGGGGCAGGTTTGGGTATAAGTTTCTCACAAAACAGAGCTTCTCACAACAAGCCTGATGGTTTTGGTAGGGAACGTCCCACCTTTGGGGACGAAACGATATCCGCTGCCTCTTATTGCTTTCAAACATTTTCTAGTGTCAACATAGAACAACATGAGTGTTGTGTTAAATTTTGGAATTTTTCGGGGTTCGTTTGGACATTTTTATACATTAACTGGGTTTTCTAGGCATTTTATGTGCATAATTCAAATTTGAACTACATGCACATGCTCTAGTGCATATAAATTGGTTGGAAAATCAAATCTGTGTCCTTGGGTGCATTCTTAGGTCCCTTGCAAGAAATGAGAATGAATTTCAAACACCAGGGCACCGTTGATTGCCGGCAAAACGTTGAGATACTTTGTTTCTAAATTCTAGTAAATCCAAAACTCGTCTGCAATTCATGAAACTTGGCATGCTATCATGGAATGGCACCGACATGCTGTGGTATTTTTCTTGTCCATTTTGAGAGAAGGCACACTCGAATAATAGCCAACAAAGGCATTTTGAAAAAATAGCTGCCACTTTAATATCTCAAACGTTTGTATAATTCAAATCGTGTGCGTTCTGTTAACCATTCACATGACGCCACATGTCTTTTTTTAATGGCTATAGGAGGTGCCGTGCGGACAGCTGCTTGACTGGATGGGAGGTGTGCGAGCAGAGTCCGGTGCGCAGGCTGACAAAGAGGCGTCCAAGCTGTCCTCCAATGCGCAGGCTCACCGGGAATCGTGCAAGTTGTCCGCTGTGCAGGCTCACTGGGAAGCGATCCCTTTGACTTCCATTGCTGCCCGCCTTCCTCTCCATTAATGGTGCCCGAGCCATTGTTTAATACAGGCGGCCTTACTGCTCACCTCCCATTCCCCTCCCCCCCGCAGACCTCCACCAATGCCATGGCGCAAAATGATCATCTGCCACTAGTCTTCAAGTTTGGTGAAGTCTACTCCGAGCCAGAGGAGATAGAAAATAAGGAGGAATGGGGCCTCATGGACATGGCCCTGAACGAGCTGGCCGCGGCGGTTGCTGCCCCCGCTCCTGTCGCAACTCCCATTCCCGCACCCGTGCCAGCGACCATCCCTGTAGCATTGACAGGCTAGTCGCCGAGCACTATCGCAGAGCTGGAAGCCACGTGCGTCAGCGAGGTCTTTGCGGACCCGCGCAAGCTCGTGTACATGCCAGCTCCAGCGCCCGTGCCCGTGCCCTTGCGCGCCCCTCCACCCACTGTGGCGCCGGCCCCCGTGCGTTTGGTTGCACCCGCAGCGCCCATGCCCCTGCTCGTGCGCATCCCTCCACCCACCGCGGTGCCGGTCCCCGTGCGTTTGGCTGCACCCGCCGCGCCCGTGCCCGTGCGCGTGCCCCCTCAGTGGCATGGGATGCTGTCATCGACCACTACCTCTCAGTGGCACCAGTTTCCGTCCTCTTGCGCCCCGCCCATCAATCGCGTGACGACATGATGTTTGATTTACAAGTGAAGAACATTTTGTGCTGCCTTGAAGATTTCAAGAACGACGTCCCGGAGGACGACAACAACAACAACGACGCGGCACGCCGCCTCCGCCGCCGCCAGAATTTTTTTGGGGTTTAATACCGTATCTCGAATTCTCGATCATATGAATATAATTTCGTAGTCTGACTGAATGAAAGATGTGATTTGAACGAACTTGCGTTTTTCTCTCTTAATGTACAGACTTATCAAACGATTTTCTTTTGAAAATAATGTCAATGATTTTTAAATATAAAACACTCATCACAAACATTTTAGTTAGAACATCCGTATGCAAACCGACAACTTCCGCAGGAAGCCAAGGGAAAATGTGCTGAGCAGGATTTGTGCAGCTCTTGATCGCAAATTTTTTGGATAGAACACCCGTATGCAAAGTGAGAGCTATGGTCTTCCCCCGGAAAATTCACAGTGCAGGATTGACATTTGTGCATCCCTTCAATGCAAACGGTTGTTTTGGATGACCTGTGTGCAACCACATAGAAACAATTGGGTAAGATTTGCATCTGTCATATTGGGTATGTTGCCATTTGTCAAACTGGAAAGTTTGACATTTGTTTATCTAGTAACATTGCCATTTGTCAACCTTGTAACATTGCGATTTGTCAAAGTATGTAGCTAAAAATCACTAGCACTATCTAATTTTTGCAACTAAAATCACTAGCACTGTTCATATGGACATCACTAGCAGGCGTGAGTTGATGGACGCATATGCAAATGTACCATTGATTACATAGAACAAGTGATCAACCCACAACGAAAACGAGGATACATGTTGGATTATAGATCATTTCCAACAAAATATTCTAGTAAAGTAAAGATTTTCTCACACAACAAATAAGAAAGCGATGAAATGAACTTCAGCTCAACCACTTGTCGGCATTGGAAACACTTGCTTTGAACCAGAAGTGATTCCCTGGGAAGGGCCAACTAGTGTCAATCTCGAGACCAATGCAGGACTGATCATCCAGGCTGAAGCGGCCTATTTCAATACCCATATTGTGATAGCCACGGTAGGGAAGCATAGCAATGTCTGAGGTATAGATGCAGTTGCTTATCATAAATGGTAGTAAGGTTGTGTTAATAGCAGCTGGATCGCCTTTCACCAGCATTGGATAGTTTTGTCCAAGGAAGAGCGAGTTTTCTCCAAGACTATCAATACTAAACCAGTGAGAAGGTGTTGGCTCTAGCACACTAGTATCCATCCCGAATATCTAGCAACCGATGTTGGAATAGGTCCGGAGAGTGCGACTATGCGAGACAACACCTGCTTCCTTAGTAACATCAGTTGCCAGGCGCCACTGAGTATATGGGTCCTGCTCGTCCTCATTCTCATGGTCATCACCATCGTCATCTCCCCCTTGGTTATATTTTTTTCTTCAAGTATAGGTGGTGGAATGTCCACAGGACCTTGGAAACACAAGAAGGTTAATTAGTAAAGGGAAACTAGCTAGTTAACCTGCATGCATGTGGATGAAACAATTATAATTACGCTGGAAGACAAACGTACCGAAACCATAAGGATTCCATGCAAAAACAGTGCCACGAGTGGTGGCAGCAAACACAAGACCCTCGTATTGAATTGCATCACAGTACTCATCCGTGTACAAAATTGATTTTGGATCAATATCCATCGAGTCATGAAAGCAAGGACAGCAACAAGCTTGTCGAAGATAGCAACAACTTCATAGTCCGTGTAGTCCCAAGAGCGGTTGGGAACTCGACAAATTGCTATCTTCCATAGACGACAGTCACCATGATCAACCGAAGGCCCAGCCCAAATTGCTATCTTTTCGCCTATTTCAGTGTTTCGAAGGAAAGGAATATCAAACAGAGTCCAAACGGAATGAAACCTTTGGGAGCGATCTTTTTGGAACAAACGCAATCCAGAAGACTTGGAGTGGACGTCAAGAAGCAGCCGAGGCGGCCACGAGGCAGGAGGGCGCGCCCTAGGAGGGTGGGCGTTCCCCCACCCTCGTGGGCCCCTCGTGGCTCCCCTGACCTACCTCCTTCACCTATATATATCCATGATATGTCTCCAACGTATCTATAATTTATGAAGCATTCATGCTATTTTATTATCTGTTTTGAATGATTACAGGCTTTATTATACACTTTTATATTACTTTTGGGACTAACCTATTAACCGGAGGCCTAGCCCATATTGCTGTTTTATTGCCTGGTTTAGTATTTCGAAGAAAAGGAATATCAAACGGAGTCCAAATGGAATGAAACCTTTGGGAGCATGATTTTTGGAAAGGATATGATCCCGGAGACTTGGAGTTCAAGCCAGGGAAGGTTCGAGGAAGCCAGGAGATAGGAGGGTGCGCCCACCCCCCTGGGCGCGCCCCCTGTCTCCTGGGCCCCTCGAGGCTCCCCCGACCGACTTCTTTTGTCTATATAAGTCCATGTACCCTAAAAACATCGAATAAGAAGATAGATCGGGAGTTTCGCCGCCGCAAGCCTCTGTAGTCACCAAAAACCTCTCGGGAGCCTGTTCCGGCACCTTGCCGGAGGGGGGAACCCACACTACAAAAAAAAGACACATCCGTGACATTTTGAGCTGAACAATTTTTTTTCTGTCATACATATGACACTTCTATGACGATAGTTGTGACAAAACCTGGTATCATCATAGATGTGGTGGGCTCCTACTTCTATACCAAATAATCATGACAGAAAATGGGCTTTTCGTCCTGGACGGGCCGGAGACGCAGCTGCATGGAATTCTTTGGGCCGTCCATGACGGAAAAAACCATGGTAGAAGCGAGGGGGAGGAAAATTTCGGGGAGTTGCCGGTTACGGTGGGAGGTCGGGGGCCGAGCGATGCGTGTTTCTCTCGTACACGTGCAAGGCGTTGGCTCTAACTGAACCCGAGCGAGGCGTTGGGCTCTAACTGAACCCCAGCGATTGCACTGCAGGCTACGCGTTACTGAACCCGAGCGATCGATCGATGGCTGTTAACTGAACCCGATGGAGCGATTCCTTCGCTACTGCTGCTAACTGAAGCCGATCGATTGGAT
>NC_057813.1:37281328-37295280 GCF_018294505.1 Triticum aestivum | reverse complement strand
AGGACCCCCGTTTTGACCGCAGGAGGTCCGTTTCCTCTGTTTTGCGGTACGCCACACCCCTTCCGATCAACAGGACCCCCGTTTCGACCGTAGGAGGTCCGTTTCCTCCGTTTTGCGGTACGCCACACCCCTCCCGATCAATAGGACCCCGTTCCGAACGTGGCCGGTCGAACACAAGGCCGTTTCCTCCGTTGTGCGGTACGCCAGGCCTTGTTTCCATCGCTTGTTCCGTCCAAGCCGGTTGGCTCCCACGCGTTCCATTGCCTCCCGATGAACACGACGCATTCCGTTGCCTCCCCATGAACACGATGACGATGCTGTTTCTCCGTTCCGACCTAGCCATGTACGTATGCGCGAGTAGGCGTTCGAGACCCCGCCCGTATGTACACATACGTGGCCATATTTTCTTTCTTGTACCCTGGCCGCTGTACATACGCGTACATGCTATGTGCGCGCCTCTACTACGACACGTGCGCGCCTCTACAACGACCAGTATGTACGTACACGTTCGCGACCAGAATGACAACGCTACGTACGCTTCGACCAGGTGGGTCCCGACTGTTAGGCACTTCCTTGCGTGCGAAAATGTAGCTGGCGGGTCTCAGCAGTCAGAGGGGTGAATCATTTTTTTCCCGAACGCACTTCCTTGCGTGCGAAGGTGTAGCTGGTGGGTCCCAGCAGTCAGGGGGGAAACATTTTTTTCGTGAAATACGGTGGCCCGTCCGGTGGGTCCCCGCTATCAGGTGGAGGAATAATTATTTTCCGCGTAATAAGGAGGCACTTCCTTGCTGCGGCCGTGGACCCAGCTGTCAGCCTCTCCACATACAGTCCACGTCCGATGGAAGTCGTTCCTTGACCATGTTGACCACGCCGCGCCGAGAGCACCAGGGCGGTGGACGACGGCAAGGCCTAGGAAGGGGACGACGGGGAGCCGGGGAAGACGCGGCAGTGGAAGCCCGCGCCGAGAGGAGTACGAGGGTTCACTGTTTCGGCTGCGGTGTGAGGCTGCCGTTGCCGCAGGGCCTGGCCAGCGGTGGGAATAGTAGGAGGCGGTGAGGCCTCCGCGGTAGCACATCCGGCCATGGGAGGCAGGAGCATGCAACATGACCGGCGCTGCTTTGGGCGGCTGGAGCAAGAAGACCAGAGGTTGAAGAAGCACTACGACCGTTGGATGGACATCTTATAGTCACTGGAGCTAGAATCGTTTATATTGACTAAGTTGACAAAGCCCTGCATCCCTGTCAACTTAGTAGGCCCACAAGTCAGCCTCCCACCAAGGTGGGTCCCAGCTAGCAGGGGGGGGTATTCATTTTTTTGTGCGTAATAAGGAGGCACTTCCGGTGGGTCCGAGCTGACAGCAGGGGGACCATTTTTTTGTGAAATACGGTGGCCCGTCAGGTGGGTCCCAGCAGTCAGGGGCAAACGTTTTTTCGCGAAATACTGGTGGCCCGTCCGGTGGGTCCCTGCTGTCAGGTGAAGGAATAATTATTTTCCGCGTAATAAGGAGGCACTTCCCTGCGGCTGCCGTGGACCCAGCTGTCAGCCTCTCCACGTACAATATTCTTCCAGTGGAATTCGGTCATTGACCACATTGACCACGCTGCGCCGAGAGCACCACGGTGGTGGACGAGGCGGAGTCGGGGAAAACGCGGCAGTGGATGCCCACGCGGAGAGGAGTACGAGGGTTCACTGGTTCGGCTGCGCTGCCATCGCCGCAGAATAACAGGGGGTGTGGGTGAGTGGAGTGGAGGGATGGCCTGGCCAGCGGTGGGAGTAGTACGGGGGCGGTGAGGCCTCCATGGCAGCACAGCCGGCCACGGGAGGCAGGAGTAGGCGGCACGACCGGCACTGCTTTGGGCGGCTGGAGCAAGAAGACCAGAGGTTGAAGAAGCACTACGGCCGTTGGATGGACATCGTACGGTCAGTCGAGCTAGAATCGTGCATATTGACTAAGTTGACAAATCCCTTCGTCCCCGTAAACTTAGTAGGCCCACTATATTGGGTCCCAGCTAGCAGGGGGAGTATTCTTTTTTTTGGGCATAATAAGGAGGCACTTCCTTGCGTGCGAAGATATAGCTGGTGGGTCTGAGCTGTCAGCGGTGGTAACGTTTTTTTTCACGAAATACAGAGGCCCTTTCGGTGGGTCCCAGATGTCAGGTGGAGGAATCATTATTTTGCGCTTAATAAGGAGGCATTTCCTTGTGTGCGGACGTGGACCCAGTTGTCAGCCTCTCCACGTACAGTCCACTTCCGATGGATGTCGTTCATTAACCACGTTGACCAGGCCGCGCCGAGAGCACCAGGGCAGTGGACGACGGCGAGGCCTAGGAAAGGAACGGCACTGAGCCAGGGAATACTCAACAGTTGTTTCCCACGCGGAGGAGTACGAGGGTTTACTGGTTCGTCTGCCGTCGCCGGAGAATAACAGCATGTGTGGGACTGAGGGTGAGTAGAGGGATAGCTAGGCCAGCGATGGGAGTATAGTGGGGCGGTGAGGCCTGCGCGGCAGCACAGCCGGCCGCGGGGAGGAGGGAGCAGGCAGTCCTGCCGGCGCTTGTTTGAGCGGCTGGAGCAGGAAGAGCAGAGATTGAAGAAGCACGACGGCCGTTGGATGGACATCCAACAATATACAGGCCATCTGCGGAAAGCCTCAAATATGTGGAAAACAGCATACAACCCATCTGCCATTATTTCAAATAGTTTACATCCCATTTGCTAATTCTTACGGGTTTTCTTCGAGCCCATATTCTTTTTGTTAGCATTACAACCCATATTGTGGCCACGGTTAAAAAATTATACAAAATTTTGCATATGTCGGTGCGGTCTGAACTGTATTTAATCCCGAAATTTCGAGTCACATTCAGACTGATTTTAAAAATAAATGTATATCAATATAAAATCCAATAAATTGTCCACGCATAAAAATCAATGAAATTTAAAATCTCGAAATGAAAAAAAGATATTTGAAACTAATTGCCGGTTTGATGTGTTTTAAAAATGTACTACCCATTTCTCATTACTGATAGGCCATTTTCTCGGCCAGCCGAATGAAGCTCTACTCATCTAGCCCAACAGGCCTGATAAAGTGACTTACTTGACAAATCACAAAAAAACTAGGCTAGCCATTTTCAAAAAGAAAAAAAAACTACTGGGCTGGTCTGTGGTAAACATAAAAGAAAAGGCTGTCTAGACATGCCAGAGTGTCCCGCACAGCCCAGTTGACACCCTGCTTCTGTCTCAAAAACAAATTAGATAAATGCCATTCCAATTATGGCGATTCATAACAATGCCACTGCAATTTCCAAACTTTGAAAAATGCCACTGCAATTTTTGCAAACTTTGAAAAACGCCACTGCAGTTTGCAAACTTTGAAAAACGCCACTCCGGACTTCAAAAAATGCCTCAAGAAATGGCATGAAATGGCATTTTTCAAAGTTTGGAAATTGCAGTGGCATTTCTCGGAGGCATTTATCAAATTAACCCAAAACAAAAATAACTGGGCGAGCTGCTGGGTCCCTGGTGTCAGCCGCTCGTTGTGCAATTCTCTCGTTTATTGACTATGTTGACAATGGCATGGGACCCAGATGTCAGAAATCCACTAGGAGGAGCCATTTTTTATTGGCTTGAAATAAGGAGGCACTTGCTTGCGTACTGCCATGACCTTGGCGGGTCCCTGCTGTCATCCTCTCCACGTACAATCATCTCCTGATTGTGTACACATCAACTTGCTAGGCCCACAAGTCAGCCTCTAAACCCGTGGAGGACAAATACAACCCATTTAAAAAAATAACAGCCCATTCCATACGTTCAAACGGAAAGTTCAACATTCAGAGCAAAGTAACATGTCTGATCCACATATAGAGTACTGAACTTCCACGTTGACAACCATCATAGCCAAGTTAACTATGTACTCCCACTAGACAAGTACTAACTTACTCTTAGCTAACTAGACAATGCCGGCGGTACACGCTAAACGCCGGCACCGGCGTCCCGCGCCTCGTCTCGGACTTGCAGAGGTGCGATAGGGCGCGTTGCTCGCGCGCGTTGGCCCTTTCCATGCTGGCGTGGTCCACCGAAGCTTCGGCTTCCAAGCGGGAAACCCACTTGACGAGCTAGTAGTAAAAATCGGCATCGCGAACACGTGCGTGCCCGACAGCCTCCAGGGCTATTTGCCGGGCGCCGGACTCCACGTAGTCGGCTCAGTTGCGGGCGCTCTGCTCGCGACTCAGAGCGTCGGTGCGCTGCTGCTCCTTGTCCCGCTGGCGGCGCAAATCGGCAATACACTGCTCCTCCGCCAGGCGGTCGCGCTCCAACAACTCCTGCTCCTCCGCCATGCGGTCGCGCTCCAACAACTCCTCGATCTACGCATTGCCATCTAAAGACAGATAGAATGCCTCCTCCCTCCGTCTGCCTTCCGACGAAAAACCGAACACTAGTTCCGGCGGTGACCGCCTCCGGTGTCGCCTACCGCGGACAGGCGGGGGCATGGCAGACGTGGCTAGCGACATTGGGTCGGTGGGGGCTTATGAGGATATGGCGAGTTGGGTCACGGTGGCACCGGAGAAGGCCGGGAAATAGTACTTATAGGGGGAAGGTAGCGCGACGGTCATCGGAATTCAATGCATAATGGCTTAGCGCGCCAGCTTGCCGTGGAAAACTAGGGAAACTGAAATTATGACTGTGTCGTCCCGTCCCGTCTGGGTTGCACGCCGGCGTGGCGGTCAAACGAGTGCACTCGAATCATCTCCCTCCTTGTCAATAATGATTTCACGGATTTAAAAAGCCCGCAACAATTAAAGCGTATCTTTTTCGCATCAGTTAGCTGCCTTAATTACGGCCGGCTGCATGCAGGCACTCAGAATCGCTCGCAGGCAGTACGTGAAGCAGCATGCAACGAGTCGCAGCCGAGGGCATGCATGCAGCCACTTAAATCACTGGAATTAATTAGGCTTAAACTTCTGCATGCCGTTAATTGTTGCCATGCCTTGGTCTTGCTGCTTTGCTCACGGGACTAATAAACCCGGACGGAGGGAGTACCTTGGTTGGTGAGAGGTTTGAATTAAGCCCTGCAAACCGGAAAGGAGGTACTAGTACGTGCATGATCCGCTATTTATTCGTGTAGGATCGAGTAGGTTGTTTCTTGAATTGAGCCCTGCAAACCGGAAAGGAGGTAGTACGTGCGTGATCCGCTATTTATCCGTGTAGGATCGATAGTGTAGCTTGTCAGTTTCTTCAGAGGTAGGCATTTTTATCCGTGTAGGATCGATAGTGTAGCTTGTCAGTTTCTTCAGAGGTAGGCATTTTTATTCAAAAAACTGCCACTTCGCATCTTGCATCGCAAATAAAACTGCCAGGAGCGCATTTGTGGGCTAGCTAGTGATCGATCAGTAACTTGTAAACACTGAGCGAACAGAAATAAGTAACTGTCAATGCATCTCAATGATTCACAGATCATGTACAAATATGTAGCTCCAAAAGCAAAGATCAGCCACTTTGGATCTTGCGTCGCAACTAAAACTAACTAGTACGATTCCCATACATAAGATCAACATGTTAATGCATCTCAATGATTCACAGATCATATACAAATATGTAGCTCCAAAAGCAAAGATCTAGAAAAAACATCTGTTCTTCCTACTAACATGGATGCTTCTCTTGGCCAACATTGAGTACAGACTGAAAGACAAATTTGTTTGTGAAGTCTACAATTCCTCTTGCAAACGTAAGTGGTTTCACCAACAGCTGGAACCATGAGAATGAACCACACATGATGGAGGAACATCCACTACAATATGATTTGGTCTTCTCTCGATCACACCGCGAGACTATTTTCGGAATACAAACTTTAACTTAGGGAAAATGATGCCCATTGTATAATCAGACCAAAGCAATGAAGCACCTAGTGTTGGCCAGTAAATAGTACAGTACTACTTTTCTGCAATCCATGAAGTGACTATCCAATCTTTGTGTCTATTTTCAAATGGCACTGCATGCAGTGACTATACTATTCTCTTGTGCAGTTCAACCAAAATTGCGGACACTTTGTTTGTTTGCCAAATAGCAACAGGCAGACATCTCTGTCTGCACAAATATCAAGTAGCTAGTAAACATATACCACACCATGTTCGCAGTGATGGAAGAGGTGAAATCGATACAACCGAAATTGAGCATCCAATCATTGAATCCTGTCCTGCACCTCCAATGTAGGTCCACCCTGCCAATAAATTCACATGCAAACCACTAGTATTACTATCTAATGACAATACAAAAAGAGTAGCAAGATAGTAGCAAACCATGTAACTTCGTAATGAACAGCTCATAGTGCCACCAATTGGATATAAAGGTTTGGAAAAAAACATGCTCCTAATGTTGAACCAGTTGGACTTTTTGTGTAGCTCCACTAAAATCGAGCATCCCTGTTTGCATAGATATTGAAAGTGTGATTACTATAAAAGTGGCACTAGTTGAATCATAGACTCACAAATATAAGCATTCCAATTTCTTAATGGGAAAAGGTAGCAAGACTGTTTCTAGCCACTTGTTTGAAGGAATAAATAAAGCAACAACGGCTGATGTCAGGAAGGCATACATAGTTTTTTCTGAAAAACTAAGCCATTCCTGACCTTTCCTCTTCTTTTAAGCAAATTTTGTGTAGTTCTACTAAAATAAAATTCCATCACCGCCTTGACAATTTAGTGACACTGTACAAAAGGAAATGACTTAACATTACATCATGATGTCGGGTATGTAGTAGACAGGCATTAGAGACAAACATACAGACCTCCTCCGATAACATAATGAACATTAATTTTAACAAAGGTGTGACTAGCTTTACCGGGATAATTTGAGTGAACTCTACACCCTCTGTTCCTTAATATAAGACGTTTTCGCGGTTCAATTTAAAGTACCCAAACATCTAGTATTTAGAAAAACGGGTAGTAGTTTTCTTGAGCACATATCTGGGAAAGCTTGCCACACTTTATTTATGTCCATACGTTAATGCAACACCATTCGAATACTACAAATATACACTAATCCAGTGGCTAGTGCAACAGTAGAGTAGTTAGTTTATTACAGGGTATAGTACAGTGGTTTTACTGAATAGATTTCAATAAACTCTAGCACTGGAAGGTTTCTATAAGAATTAACAATACAAAATGTAAAGGTAACAAGTTTCAGCATTGGTATACTAGCTGTGCATGAGCATTAAACCAAATACAGAAGTCTGAAGGTAACTAGCATTATTAACTAATGACAGTATAGAAAAATTGCAAACCATGTACCTCCAAGGTAAATATCATTTCGAACTCGGGGGGACCTTAAAAATTGCTATCCCAATTTTGATAATCAATCAAACATAAAAACTTGATCGAACGAATCAAGAGAACAGCGGGAGGAGGAGGCGCCCACTCTTGACCTTTCCTCTTGTCTTCATAATTGTCTGTGCAGTGTAACCAAAATAAAATGACATCAATGCATTGGCATTTTGGTGACACTGTACAGAAAATTAACTTATCTCATGAAAGTGAGGTATGTAATCTATAAGCATTAACAGTGCAAAAATCTGAAGGTAGCAACAAGTTTCATTGTTGGTATACTGGCTGTGCAACAACATTAGAATGCCTTAGCTGAAAAATCTTTAATACATCCACAATCAACAACTAACCCTGAAATGATCCAGTGACATTAAATGGCACTGCTTAAATTTATCTGTGGCATTAGACTGAGAGCGGCATTAGTTAAATGTGGCATCACTTTAGCAGTAGCATTGCTTGAATTGACTGCTGGCGTTATACTAACAACAAAAAAGTGGCAATAAGAGCATGGGAGGCCCATTCGGACAGTGGGCGCACCAGTACGATGTACCTCCACGGACGCAGAGTGGTGAGGGAGGTATGGTTGCCCAGAGGAACAAATATCCAGGCAACATATGTGTATTACGGCCCATTTTTGTTCTCTTTAGCCACCTTTTTCCTATGTGAGGACAACAAACTGATCGACTTGGTCATTCTCTATTGCGTTGTCATGCCTTTCTACCCTTCTTCAACCAAGAGACACGAGACTCGTTCCTTAGCTACTGATTTTCCCCTTTTCAACCTAGATGCGGGTTCGATGCCTACTCTCTTAGACAGTACAATCTCCCTTCCTTTCCTTATTCAACCCAGACATGCATTAGTCTGCATGAAGTAGGGTTTCCTTTAATAGTGCAAATTATGGTTTTCGTCTGCGTGGCCAGCAGAGCAGAGGATAGCAAATTGGGAATATGGTGGAGTGGAAAAAGATCCACATGCAACGATGTGCCAGATGGGGTAATAGAACAAGGGTATGGTTCAAAAAGAGGTAGCATACCTGAGGGTCGGCGGGAAGTGGCTTCACTCGTGGTCGTCGTACTCCGCACACACTATGGCAGCGATCCTGCGTGGGCGCTAGGTCTGAGAGGACGGCCTTGTCGTCAGTGCGTGACCTCGCTCGCCGACGACGAGTGCGTCAACGCTTCATGTCCTTTTCTTCCCCGACAGATCTGTGACCACTGGTGAGGAGGGAGAGAGGGGCCATCTTTTTTAGATCTGGAGAGAGGGTGGTAGTGTGAGAAGCAAGTTGGCAGCCCTTGGCAAGAAAGCGCTGAAGCTCCAGCCTATATATCTTCTTTATACTACTAGTACTGGAGGTGGAGTAGTGGTAGAGTAGTTTATATTTTCTCTGCGTACAGTACCAGTTAGTCGTGCTTCAAAACTGAATGGCACGCCGTTAAAAAAATAAAGGCCGATAACTAATGTGGCACCTCGGGCCAACGCGGCCAGATCGCATTTTGCACGAGAAATTACACACCAAGTTTCGTTGACATGTGGTCCCGTTCCACATATCAGTGAGAGGACGGAAAGTAGTAGGAGTATTTCCGAACCGACGTGTAGGCCGAAGCGCCCCTTCGTGAACCGTGGCAAAACTGGCAACCGTCCACCGACTCTTCGCCTTTCCCTATCGATTTGGAACTGCTGTCGCACGCTCTTCCTCTCCCTCCTCCATTTTCCTTCAGCCCTTCACCCTTTCTTCTGCCATTGTTCGATCGTCTTCTCCATGGAGGGAATAGGACGGAAACGACCCCGTTATTCTTGCCCCGATCTGAAAGATGACGTGGTGGATGAACTCATTGATCGATGCGACATCATAACCTCGGCTAGCATGGCAGGTTCGTTCAAGCCCATTCTCGACTCAACTAATAACATCATTACAAGGAACCCAAGAGTCAAGGAGCAGTTTGATCTCCCCTATCTTCTTCGCCGTGACCCTGATGACTGGCGCCGTCACGACGGAGGCCTCACCCTATGCAAGTTGATGCCGCTTGATAATGATATGTATGATGTTAAGATGCCATCGCTTGAGGGCAAGGCTTGGGCAGGCGCAAATGGAGATTAGGTTGTTTACATCGTGTCGGCGTTCTGGGAACGGGGGTCCCCAGACTTGCCTGCCTGTGGCCTGCGGCGTGGCTCAAAGGGGGCCCAGCATGGCCCATCTTCATGAACACAAGCTCAAGACCCTCGCGAGGGGCCAAGCCTCGCGGGGCGGACGACAAGGAGCTTCCTCAGGCACGGCCTCATCAGGCTGGCTCGCGAGGAGGCGGAGAGTTCAAGGCGGGGTACCCCGCGAGGTGCCCATGACATAAGCCATGACGACCAAGGGCGCCAGCCGGGCGCCAGCCCGCGCAGTGTCCTTCTTTCCTCTTTGGGGCAAGGGGAGCAAGCACGGGAGAGAGCATCAAGCAAAGGCATCCATTTCGGTGCAATAAGACCAAGACCAGTCCAACGGCAGGATGGAGGTCACCGTGGAGCCCAAGCTGGCGTCACCACTAGAGCCTTTGACAGGCGAGGACCAACTTTAGTCAGGATAAGTGTACTAGATGTTCCCCTTCAAAATGGCCAATTGTTGGCGCCCTTCCCGCTCAATATTTGGGAAGAGGCCCGGGGCCTTTGCCTATAAATAGGACTAGCCACCCACAGGGTAGAGGCATCTGATAGGAATCAGGAGATAGGATAGGTATCCAGAATCAACCCCTCCAAAGGGATAACACCACCACAAGAACAGACCCTCGAGAGGCTGTTCTTCCTTGTATTGTTCATCATCAGCCCAAGAGGCAATCCACCACACCACACACTGGAGTAGGGTATTACACCACAATGGTGGCCTGAACCAATATAAATCTTGTGTCCCTTGTGTTGTTCTTCTCGTAGTTTAGATCCTAGCGATTCGGTGAGGAACAGGTAGGTAGAAGGCGAAACCTCCGCGCGCACCCCAGTGTTTGAACCTCAAGGGTCTGCCAGAACCCTAAATCGGACATTTGGCGCGCCAGGTAGGGGTGCCCCGGAATTCGTCTTCTGTCGCCCTGTTCTTCTCCGACCGTCGCGACCATGTCTGACGCACGCCGGGTTCGCACCGAGCGCCGAGCCGCCCTCGCTTCCCGCGTCGCCCAGACGGCTCCCGTCGGTGGGCGCCCTCGTCGTTCCCCGTCGCCTGCCGTCAACGCCGCCACCGGCCCGGCGGGAACGAGCAGCAAGCATCGTCCCAGCACCCGTCCATGAGGCGGGACGGCCGCACAGCTACGCCCTCGCTCACCCCAACTGGTTCTTCGTCCCGCACGCCCCGCGCGGCCATGGAGGCTCGAGCTGCGCTCATCGCGGCAAACGAGCTCCTGCACTACCGCCCAGTCGACGACGTCTACGAAGAATGGCTCGACCGAGTCGCCGAACTCGTCCACGCCGCTGGGGGCTCCCCCGCGCCGTCTTTCTCGCTGCACCGCACCCTGCCATGCGCGGGCAATGAAGCTCCTGGGGCGCCCCAGCCGCCTCCCCCTCAAGAAGGCGCCCTGGCTCCAAGGAGCGCGGCCCCTGGGCGGAACCCGCCCCGTCAGGAACCAGCGCGGCAAGAGCAGAGCTGCCAAGAAGTCCCTCGCCCTCGAGAAGCTGCCCGAGCGCTCCCTGCTCCAGCTCGTCCCGACCATGCTCCTTCTCCAGCACGTCAAGACCCCGCGCTGCACCCAGCTGCGGCGCACGGGGACCCGCAGGACCGAGCCCTTCGTCCTCCAAGGCCTCCCGTGGCCACAGCGGGCTGCCGCGCCTTCACCACCGAGCTGCGCACCATCAAGTGGCCCGGCAAGTTCAAGCCAGACCTGCCTCCTCGCTACGACGGCACGGCTGACCCTGCAGAGTTCCTCCAGCTCTACGAGCTGGGCATCGAGGCTACCAACGGAGACGAGAAGGTCATGGCGAACTGGTTCCCCATGGCTGTCAAGGATGGGGCCCGCACCTGGCTCCTAAACCTGGCCCCAGGCACGATCTCCTCCTGGGACGAGATGCGCACCCGCTTCATCGCCAACTTCCAGGGTACTCGCGACCGGCCACCCGCCGTGAGCGACATGCGCCGCATCAAGCAGCAACCAGGGGAAACCCTGCAGAAGTACATCCAACGCTTGAACAACGCGCGCCTCAAGATTCCCAAGGTGACCGAGGAGGCCATCATTTCAGCCTTCTCTGACGGGGTGCGTGACGTCAAAATGAAGGAGGAGCTCGCAATGCATGAAGATCTGCGCACTTCCTTGGAGCTGTTCAACCTGGCGACCAAGTGCGCCAGGGTCGAGGAAGGGCGTCTCTCCCTCCTCGAGTTGCCTGCCGCAGACCCAGAAGAGAAGAAGCCCAAGGCCAAGGACGTGAAGCGCAAAGGGGCTGCCGTGCTCGCGGCAGAACCAGACACCAAGCGGGGCAGAGATTAGCCCGAATCCTCCAAGGGCAGTCGGTACTGCGTGTACCACGACCTCCACACCCATAACACCAATGAATGCCAAGAGCTCAGGGCCGTGCGTGAAGGACAGACTGGCCGGCGTCCCGACCGCGGTGACCGGGGCTACGGCCGAGGAGGAGGAAGGAATGCAGGACGCTGGGAAGACCGCGGCCCACGTCAAGGGTGGCACAACCAACCTCGCGTGGATCGCTGGCAGGACCCGCCTCGCAAGGGAGGCTGGAGGGATCAGCCTCGCGAGGATTGCCCGCAAGGTAACGCATGCCTCCCTCCGCTACCGCCGCAGCCAAGGAGAAATGAGGACCGTCATCAGGACGAAGGGGCTGGGGGCTTCCAGGAACCACGTGCGATCGCCTGCATCCTGGGCGGAGCTCAAGCCCCAGCCTCTTAGCGCATCTTCAAGCAGTTCGCCCGCGAAGTGAATGCAGTCCTCCCCAAGCTCGAGGCCACGCGCCCTTTCAGGTGGTCGGCGTGTGTCATCACGTTCAACTCAGCGGATTAGCTCAAGTGCGCGGCCACAGCCGGAGTCCTCCCGATGCTTTGCTCCCCAATCATCAGCAACGTGCTAGTCACCAGGACCCTCATCGATGGCGGGGAAGGGCTCAACATCCTGTCCGTGGAAACGTTCAACAATCTCCAAGTGCCCTACAGTCAGCTTCAGCCAACCAAGCCTTTCTCCGGAGTCACCGACGGCTCCACGGTCCCGATTGGGCAGGTCCGCCTCCCTGTCACCTTCGAGGCACGCGACAACTACCGCACCGAGCTCATCGACTTCGACGTCGCCCACATTCGCCTGCCGTACAACGCCATCCTCGGGTACCCAGCGCTGGCCAAGTTCATGGCCGTGACCCACCACGGCTACAACGTCCTCAAGATGCCAGGTAGTGGCGGAGTCATCATGGTGCCCTGCAAAGAGAGAGACGCAGTGTGCTCCCTGGAGCGAGCCTTTCAGGCCGCATCACTGGAAGACCCGGATCGCGGAAGCAGGAGGCTTCCCACGGCCGCCCCCAAGAAGAAGAAGACATCGACCGGCCCGACCCCTCAGGAGGCAAGTCCCTCAGGGCCCACGCCTGCTCAGGGGGAACCTCCTTCCATTGCATAGGGAAGCGCACCCGGCGCCCTCCTCAGGCAGGGCTCGGGGGCTCCCCCCCTGGAGGGCCGTCGACCTTGCCAAGGTCACAAGGGAGGTGCTTGGGCACCACGTGGAGGTGTGCTTCAAAGCAGGTTTCCATCAAGAAGGAGCAAGGCAAGGAGGGCCAAACCTTCAGGAGTTCGTTAGCAAGGCCATTCAGGAGCTACAGGAGTCAAGGGTCATGAGAGGCAGCCGCCGCTTACCCACTGTGGCTCCCCATCTAGGCGAGGATGGTGGGCTGTGCGTCTGCATCGACATACCAGGGCTCAACCAAGCCGCCTCTCAGGAGCGCCTCTGGCCTTCGCGAGTGGGGCGCTGCGAGGGTCCGCCCCACAGCTACATTCGCATGCCTTACGGCTCGCGGAACGCGGCTGCTGCGTACCAACGCATCATGAGGGCCATCCTGGAGGCTCAAGAGGTCAGGCGTTCCGTAGCCCTGGTGGAGATGGAGACGCTCCGCGAGGAGCCACCAGCGCCTCCGGAGCCTCCCGAGGCCCCAGGGCCTGGGGGCTCGTGAGGATCTGCTCCCGCAGCCCACCGAGTCTGTTGCATCAACACCCCTTCGTCTTCAGCATCATCAGGTGACATCTTTCAAGTTTCATTTCCAGCTGGGAGCGCCCTCAGGGCTGCATTACTCCTAGGCCGCATGGGTCCGTCCCTGTGGCATGTATCTCTTTTGTTTCATGTTCTTAGCTTACTCTGCTGGGGGTGCCCCTCGGGCTGCATTATCCCCAAGCCGCTCGGGTCAGACCCAGTGGCATGTACCCCTCTTGCATTTATCTTAGGGCCATGTTTTCGATCCATCATGCTTGTTATTTGGTGCCTGTTCATGGTACCTTTCCTTTTTGGATGTCGCAAGATTGCGCGTTAAAGGGGGGGTGCCTGAGCATTATGACTCAGGGCTCCTACCGGCACTCTGATCCTCACCCTCTGGCCTGCCCACGGCATCGTGCCCCGGCATACCAGCGACGGCTGAGACCAGCCTGAGAGCCGGGACCCGAGGACGTAGAGTTTTGACATCTAACCCAGCTTG
>NC_057813.1:37242774-37280911 GCF_018294505.1 Triticum aestivum | reverse complement strand
CATACCAGCGACGGCTGAGACCAGCCCGAGAGCCGGGACCCGAGGACGTAGAGTTTCGACATCTAACCCAGCTTGCGCGTTAAAGGGGGGGGGTGCCTGAGCATCGTGACTCAGGGCTCCTACCGGCACTCTGGCCCTCACCCTCTGGTCTGCCCACGGCATCGCGCCCCGGCATACTAGCGACGGCTGAGACCAGCCCGAGAGCCGGGGCCCGAGGACGTAGAGCACCGGCATCTAGCCAAATTTGCAGGAACACACTCCAAGATAAGGCCCAGAGCTAGGCGCAACCCGCCTAGAGGTAGGGCCCCGTGAGTCCCGCGCTGGCTCACGGGTGCCCAGATACACCTCGTCAAGCCCTACCGTGCCAGCCACGTGTCAGGGCGGGGCTGTACACGCCCCGGGGGTTCCTCCCGGAGGGGAGCCCCCTCCCACGCACCAGTTCAAGCACCATGCTCCGCGCTGGCTGACGACACTGCCGAGGAGCGGCTATGCCCGTACACATACGGAAGCGCTATGCTCCGTGCTGGTGATAAACAACTGAGGGTGCCCCCCGAGCCGCATCAACCTCAGGGAGCCCAGAGCTCAATGTCTAGCCTCATCGCAACGCCTCCCCTCGGGAGTGCTGCGCGAGGGGGCTGGGCACGGGGGCTACACCTGGGTCACGCCTAGATGCATGCCACCCAGCCAGCCCCCCCTCCCCCCCGGGCCTGGTTTGTCGCACGTCCCTCCTCGAGCGGAGCCAAGGTATGAAGGCCGTTTGAGCGTCAAGGGGGACTCCTGAGCATCGCGACTCAAGAGCCTAACTGGTCACGTAGCCCCTCACTCCTTGGTCCCGTCTTGGTTTCCGGTCGGGGCTAACGGCGGTTGAGGTATGCACGGGGCCGGGCTCTGCAGACGTAGAACGGTAGATCCACCCCCACATCTCACCTCCCTACTTGCTGTTCGAGCGCCAAGGGGGACTCCTGAGCATCGTGACTCAGGAGCCTAACTTGTCACGTAGCCCCTCACTCCTTGGTCCCGTCCTGGTTTCCGATCGGGGCTAACGGCGGCTAAGGTATGCGCTGGGCCGGGCTCTGCCGGCGTAGGACACAAGCAAGTAGGAAGGAAATAGCGCAAATTTCAAGGAATTCAAAAGAAAATATTACAGTCCATACTGTTATCACAGCACCAAATGCAAGTTTTAACGCCTCCTCGAGGCCTGATACATGTGCAGCAACTAATAGCAGGGCGGGAGCCACAATGGAGTCACTTGCCGGCCGTGGAGTCACGCGGAGCGGGTTCGCCTTGAGGAGCTGCCGGGCTGGCAGCGCTCCGCTTCGGCCTTGTGCTGAAGGCCCGGAACTTCCCCAGCAGAGCCTCTGCACGACCCTTCACGGCCTCGGCAGCGGCAGCGGCATGCTCGCTGCTTGCTGGCTCCAGCAGGCTATCGAGGTCAACGTTGGGGTCGCAAAGATAGATGTGGGTGAAGACCCGCGTCAGCGCCGCAGAAGACAAGACGTGTGCCTCGGCCTCAGCCGTAGGGCCAAGGCCAAGGGCGACATCTTCAAGAGCACGAAACAGGAAAGGAAGCAGCTTGGCGGGGCCGTCCCCCTCGCCGGCCAGCGGGCTCTCCAGGCCGCTCTCGTAAAGCATCTTCAGTGAAGTGCGAGCCTTCTCCTCCATCTCTGCAAAGGCCACGCGATCCTCGGTAAGAACCCGTGCCTACCCGTCCAACTCAACCTTCATTGCCTCCAGCTCTTGCTCCAGCGCGCCTAGGTGGTCACGGCGCTTCTTGAGCTTGGCATCCCGGTCCTTGACGGCCGCCTCGCGAGCCTTCATGCCGTCCTCCTGCTCTTGGCGAAGGCGGGTCTCCTCGGCGAGCCGGTCCTGCAGGCCCTTCAGCTCGCTCTCCAGCACCTCACAACGACCTCAGGCATTAGCCGCCTCCCCCAAGGCGGCGTCGCGGGCAGCCTTCGCCCTAAGGACGACCTGCTTCTCCTCGTCGCAGGCCGTCGAGGCCTGGACCAGCGCCGCCCGAATTGAAGCATCGAAGCAAATCCAGCCAGAGGCTAGCTCCAAGCGCCCGTCCACCAAACGAGGGTCGGCGCTCAGATGATCCCGCCGCAGATGGTCTAGTTCGGCAGCAGCATGATCCACAATAGTAGGAGGTGTCGGGGAAGCAGCAGTCGGCGGAGTAGGAGAAGACGGTAGCATGACCACGGTATCCTGAGGCAGAGCCTGCTGCGCCCCAGCGGCTGTGGTGGCGGCGTCAGGCGGGGGCGCCTCGGGAGTCGCCTGGGCCGTGGGGGCCGAGCTCGCCCTAGCCGGCTCAGCCAGGCCTCGCAAGGATGCCCGGGCAGGAGAGGCCCGCGCGTCATGATCACCTTCTTTCGCGAGCAGAGACTCTGCCGCGGACGGAACCTCAGGAGCCCCCTTCGGCTTCTTTGCCGTGGGCGCCAGCCTAGCCGGGAGATACGAGCGTCAAGCCTCAGCGTAGAAACAAGAAACAAGACAGGAATCAAGCACTTACAGGTCATCGCCCGCGGGCTCGAGCAGCCCCCGGTCGTACTTGAAGCCCGAGAGCCGGTTGCAAGGATCAGCCTCAAGAAGCGCGGGTGCAGGTGGAGAGCCTGCAGATCGCCTCGGGGCTGGGGCGGACCCACGGGGGATCAGCCCGGTCCGGTCCTTCTTCGGGACCAAGGGCAGGCTTCCGCCGCCCTGCTCGTCATCACCCTCGTCGTCACTCAGAGAGAGGCGGAGAGCGCGGGACTTGCGCCAAAGAGGTGGAGCCCTTGACTCCGCCTCGGAGTCAGCCCCCTTTTCCCGCTCCCCTTCCTCCCTCTCTTCGCTGGAGTCACCGGAGGACACGTCCACCAGGTCCTCGGGAGCCTCCGCAGGCACGGGCCCGTCCCCGTTGAAGACGGGCATGGACCCGACAACCTACTCCCAGTCCTCACGAAGGAACAGGGGTGTCGGAGCGCCCTCCAACCTTGCCACATCACCCCCGACCAAAGATTGGAAGACCGCAGCCAGATCCTCATCGGCCAAGACCGCGGGGCTCGGGTGGGGCCTCCACATCGGAAGCGAGTATTAACGGAGCGGAGCCAGCTGATGCTCCAGGAACTCCCTCAGCAGCGAGGCGCCAGTCAGCTTCGCCGCCGCCATGCTGGCCGGCCTCAGATCCGCGTCCATCTTCTCCAACACCAGCCTTGCATGGGGGTCCACAAGCTCCACTCGAGACCAGTCGTCAGAGGTCGAGGGGTGCCCCGTGGGCAAGACCAGCCGGGGGTGGACGCGCCCAGCATCTACCAAGACCCACTTGCTCCTGAAGCCCTCGATCCTTTTCCCGGGGTTCGAAATGGCGATGGAGCTGCCGTACGCGATGAAGCTCGCACACGCAGAGACGGAACCGCGAGACGGCCGGAGGGAGAAGTAGTGGCGCAGCAAGGCCACTGAGGGCTTCACCCCCACACGAGCTTCGCAATAGTAGGCGAAGATTGCCAAAAGGAGGACAGAGTTGGGATGGAGGTGCAGAGCTTGAAGGTTATAATGGCAGAGGACGGAAAATAAGAACTCAGAGAAGGGAGGCACCAGACCGGCGACAATGGCGCTCACGAAGAGCGGATAGAAGGTGCTCCCTTGGCCCTCAGGGAAGGCAGAGCCGACCTTGAACACCTTCGCCCCGTCGATGCCCTGCGCCGCCGCCATCTGGCGCACCCGGGCAAGGCTCGCCTCCGACATGTTTGGCGAGTACAAGGCGGACGAATACCAAGCTCCGGCCGGGGCCTGGCGAGGCGCCATGTCTGGCTAGGGCACGCAGGTGGAGTAGATCTGGAGATTTCGAAGGCAGGAAGGAGAGGCGCAAGAAAGGGGATCTGAGCAGCAACTGGAGAGAGCAAAGGAGGCAAAAGGCAGATGCCGCTCCTTATCAACTCGCGCGGTTGCGGAGGTACCCACGTCCAATCAACCGCCACGCGACGCCCAAGGCCGCAGGCTGTTAGGGCCCGCGACGCTTCGCACTTGCCCTTTCACCTCTCTACTCGGCCAAGTCCGGGTGCACCTTGGGCCCGGGGGCTACTGTCGGCGTTCTGGGAACGGGGGTCCCCAGACTTGCCTGCCTGCGGCCTGTGGTGTGGCTCAAAGGGGGCCCAGCACGGCCCATCTTCATCAACACAAGCTCAAGACCCTCACGAGGGGCCAAGCCTCGCGGGGCGGACGACAAGGAGCTACCTCAGGCACGGCCTCATCAGGCTGGCTCGCGAGGAGGCGGAGAGTTCAAGGCGGGGTACCTCGCGAGGTGCCCATGACGCAAGCCATGACGACCAAGGGCGCCAGCTGGGGCGCAGTGTCCTTCTTTCCTCTTTGGTGCAAGGGGAGCAAGCGCGGGCGAGAGCATCAAGCAAAGGCATCCATTTCGATGCAACAAGACCAAGACCAGTCCAACGGCAGGATGGAGGTCACCGTGGAGCCCAAGCCGGCGTCACCACCAGAGCCTTTGACAGGCGAGGACCAACTTTAGTCAGGATAAGTGTACTAGATGTTCCCCTTCAAAATGGCCAATTGTTGGCGCCCTTCCCGCTTAATATTTGGGAAGAGGCCCGGGGCCTTGGCCTATAAATAGGACTAGCCACCCACAAGGTAGAGGCATCTGATAGGAATCAGGAGATAGGATAGGTATCCAGAATCAACCCCTCCAAAGGGACAACACCACCACAAGAACAGACCCTCGCGAGGCTGTTCTTCCTTGTATTGTTCATCATCAGCCCAAGAGGCAATCCACCACACCACACACTAGAGTAGGGTATTACACCACAATGGTGGCCTGAACCAGTATAAATCTTGTGTCCCTTGTGTTGTTCTTCTCGTAGTTTAGATCCTAGCGATTCGGTGAGGAACAGGTAGGTAGAAGGCTAAACCTCCGTGCGCACCCGAGTGTTCGAACCTCAAGGGTCTGCCAGAACCCTAAATCCGACACATTGGGTCCAACTGCGAGTGGGAACTTGTGAATGTGGACAGTCGTGACCGGGTTCCACTTCCAAAAATCTCAGCAGACTGCCTAGAGGTTGAGCACACCGGTATTGTACGCACGTTCAAATACAATCATGGTGACTGTATTCTACAGAAGATAGCAATTTATCGAGTCCCCAACCGCTCTTGGAATTACAACAACTATGAAGTTGTTGCTATCTTCGACAAGCTTGTTGCCGTCGTCAGTGGTTTGACTGGATGGATATTGCTCAAAAATCAGTTTCTGTACACGGATGAGTACTGTGATGCAATTCAATACGAGGGCCTTGTGTTTGCTGCCACCACTCATGGCACTGTTTTTGCATGGCATCCTCGTTGTTTCGGTACGTTTGTCTTCCACCGTAATTATCATTGTTTCATCCACATGCATGCGGGTTAGCAAGTTTCCCTTTACTAATTAACCTTCTTCTTGTGTTTCCAAGGTCCTGTGAACATTCCACCACCTATACTTGAAGATTTTTATAACCAAGGGGGAGATGATGATGGTGATGATCACGAGCATGAGGACGAGCAGCACCCATATACTATTTGGCGCCTGGCAACTAATTCCGATGGATCACCTCTTCTCGTGTGTATACAACCCACTGATGATGTTTCTGCTAAGGAAGCAGGTGTAGTCTCCCATGGTCGCACTCTCCGGACCTATTCCAACACCCGTTGCATGGTATTCGGGATGGATACTAGTGTGCTAGCGCCAACTCCTTCTCCCTGGTACAAAATTGATAGTCTTGGAGAAAACTCGCTCTTCCTTGGACAAAACTATCCAATGATGGTGAAAGGCGATCCAACTGCTGTTGACACAATGTTACTACCATTTATGAGAAGCAACCATGTCTATACCTCGGACATTTGGGTGGTTCCCTACCCTGGTACTGATATAGTAGGCCGCTTCAGCCTGGATGATCAGTCATGCGTTGGTCTCCAGATCGACAATGGATGGCCCGTCCCATAGAATCACTTGTGGTTCAAAGCAAGCGTTTCCAACGCCGAGGAATGGTTGAGTTGAAGTTCATTTCATTGCTTGTTATTTGTTGTGTGGTGAAAACTTTAGTATTTATAATGTATCCTCGTTGTCAATGTGGGTTGATGACCTGTTGTATGTAATAAAATGATATGCCTATGATAAACTTACTAAATTTATGAATGGCTTTCGAGTTGCTTCTATGAGTGAGTGGTGCGACGAGGCAAAAATATATTTTCCGAATACATAATTGTACGTGCATTGCAATAGGTTATCGGATGAGGCCAATCAACAATAGTAGTACACTATTTGTACTAGCATCACATGCTTCGCGCGTCGTGCGGGTGTTTTTACTGTAGCCATATTGTACTACCTAACCAGCACCTCGAATCCTCGATACTAGTACTATATAGTAAGTAGTAGGAGTAGTAGGGTGGCATGGGCCAGAACAAGCATTCACATCCAGGAGTACGACACACACCACCAACACGACTTTCATTTGACACCATATTTCTTGGAGTCCGTGCTAGAACAATCTCTTCAACCTCATCGTTTCTCTAACTCAGCCATCACGCAGCGGGCGAGGTGGGGGTTTGCCGATAGTCGGTTTACTCAACTGCGGTCCCACTTGTAAGACCAACTCCAACGCTCTATCAATATATGGATGTACTACTCTTCTTCCCAATACAAAAACTTGCATCCATTCTACTCCCTCCGTTCTACTGAGTTGGATTAGTGCCTTCTCGATGCATTCATTGTTGATCTGCGGAGGCTCGATCTTGCGTGCTTCTTTCTTCTTTGAGTGTAAAGAAGTAGACGTTGCTTCCTCGCATCTAGTCTCATGTCTAGCCTCTATTCTAGTACTCCCTCCGGTCCGTTTTTCTCTGCGTCTAAGCAACAACACGCATACCAAGTAGGAGTATCAACAAGTGCACTAATATCATCTATAGCCTCTGTGCTAGCTAAAAGTGATAGAACATCTACTAAGTTGCGCTCTATCAATATATGGATGTACTCTTCTTCCCAATACAAAAACTTGCATCCATTCTACTCCCTCCGTTGCACAATACATGCCTTCTATTTGTCAAAATATATACGTATCTAGACATGTTTTAGTATATAGGTACATCCATTTTTGGACAAATGAAAGTCAAGTATTTTGGAACGGAGGGAGTACACAATAAAATTTTTAAGTTAGCACAACTAGTCTAATCCGAGAGCACAACCGAAGATTTGGTTGGGTTCTTCCTCCTTTTGCCGACACATTGGACATCCAGCATCCATGTCGTGTCATGAAAGAAAATAGAGTGGTAGTTGAAGCCACGAGATGTGCATCTTGGGTTAAACTGTAAATAGAATCTTACTACTCTTGAGTAACTCCAAAAGCGGCCACCGAAGATCTTTCTTGGATTTGTTTTTCATCACCAGCACGTCGAGGTGAAAGATGTGCAGGTTCAGTGGGTCCGCTTGCATTTTCACTGACATGTAGGACCGCATGTGAGCAAATAGACGATGGGCTCCGCGCATCCGCTGGCTGGCTGAGAAGAGAGATAGAGGAGTGCTGAGCACGGACTGCAGGAAATTTGTTCTACGTACCTCGATATAGGCTCGATATAGTGGGGTGGCATGGGCCATAACTAGCATTCACGTCTAGAAGTACGACACACGCCACCCACACGAGTCCCATCCAACACCAATTTTCTTGGAGTCCATGCTACAACCATCTCTTCTCCCTCCTGTTTTCTCAGCCATCGCGCGGTGGGCGGGGTGGGGGTTTGCCGATAGTCGGTTTTCTCAACTAGCGTCCCACTTGTAAGTGAAAATGCAACACCGCACGCATTCCCACTTGAGCGGCGTGCCGGACCAACCGTGTGGGGGTGCGACGCGAACACGGTAGGCTTTTCCTTTTTAACTTGTAACTTGTAAAATTTGGTTCTGCTCCATGGCGCGATCGATAGATAGAAAATAACGATTTTGCCTAGAGTAATGAGAAGTTTGGTTCTGGCGCCGTTCATGCATGGAGTACATATGAAAATTATGAAGTTGATGCGAAAGGTAAGATAATTACTGTAGTATCATATACTACTACATGGATTTGACGGAAAGATAACAATACATACGGATCCATCAAGGACATCCTCACGCCCTAGTGCGCCGGGTCATCAACCGACGTGTGAGGAGCAGCCGCGTTGGCGGCGAGCTCAACGTGCTTCTGAACAATGTCGTCCAAGGTTGCCCTGTGGTCCAAGAAGGCCAGCGTCCTATCATCCTCCTCTTGCATGCACATATACGTGGGTGATTATGTTGATGGTGTCTTGCTGCGCCAGGCACTGCACGGCGAGCGCGACCTCGAGGTGGACATTCTCCGGCGCGACGGCGGGCAGTCGCAGGGCCACCAGTGCCTCGAAGAGGTTGTCACCATAGTGTCCGTTGAGGATGGCGGGCATCGCAGAGCCTGGGCACGTCGGCTGGAGGCTTACATCAAAGTCGTCCGCGAGCTTCTTGATGACGGTGAACTTGTCGAGGACACCAACGAGGACCTCGTTGAACAAGGAGACGAAGCTGTCGTCCAAGTGGCCCCTCGCCCTGCCAGCCTCAAGCAATACTACCCGGAGACGTTCCTCGTTGCCGGGCCGCAGGCCGGTGTCGTGGACCATCTGGCACAGCCAGCTGATGCTCGCGCTCATCGCCTCCATGGGTCTAGCTTAGCTTCTACTACCTCCGTCCTGGTTTATTGGTCCCCATTGTAATCCGTGTCAAATTTTGACCACAGATTTAACTAACAATATGTTTACGCATGTTACTAAAAATTATATCACTGAAAACTATGTTCAAATATGAATCCAAAAATATAATTTTTGTTGACATGCATCAACATTTTGTTAGTTAAATCCTTGGTCAAAATTTAGCACAAGTTACAAAGGAGACTAATAAACCAGGACGGAGGTAGTAGTAGTCAACTGATCTTGCGATTCGAGTGATCACTCTTGCCCTTGGTTAGCGTGCGTAGGTGCGTAGGATTTCGTACTACTCCTCGGCCCTCTACTGCACCTGCCTTTGGCTGTATGATAGGTGGGCCAGCCACCCCCTGGGCCCACGTGTCATTCACCCAAAGGTAGTTGCCGTAAGACAATGAAGCTGCGCCCCCTCCGTGCCGGTGCAGTATAGTCATCTCACCGGACCTCTAGTTGGGACCAAACGAGAGAAGTTTGATGTTTACTGGTTTATTGGTCCCCTTTGCATTTTGCGCCAAGTTTTGACCTTTGATTTAACTAATAAAATGTTAATGCATGTAAACAAAAATGTTGTGTAAGTCACATTACAAAAACCAAATAATCCCAAAACACTTAGGCACGGTGCATTAACTCCCTCCTTGTTTCTTATTTCGTGACATATCAACCAATGAGAGATGTGGGCCGTGCATGGTTTCAATGACTTGAGACTACCAAACATGACATGCAGTGTTTAGTTCATTGCATGTAATCCTATTAAGACTCTAGTTAGCAAGAAAACATTAAGTTCTCTCGCCGATAGGGATAAAACACCATGTATTTATTTACAGAGGGAGTAGTACATTTTTTGTGACATGCATTACTAGATATTTTCTAACCCAGTTAGAGTTAGAGTTATCTTCTAACCCACTCTAACCCAAATAAGCACCTCTCCACCGGGATAGTTGGGTTAGATGGAGCTAACCCACTCTAACCCTCCTTGTTTGGATACTTTTGGGTTATTTGAGCCCCCAACTAACCCAAACTAACTCTAACCCCATGATCCAAACAGGGCCATTGCTAGTCAAATACTAAAATCCAGATGGACGTGGTAGTACTCCTAAATCTAGACGGTGGTGCTACTAGTAGTAGTACTACCAATGTAGTACTCCTAGGAGTACTAGCACTGTACTACCCGTTGGTCAAATTATTACGTGCTCCTCCTCACAGTGAAGTGCAAGACCCTGCGCCGGAGATGACACCTGAGTATAGGCGCCGTGTTCGGCATACCATAGTCAGCCTCACCATCTGGAGTCACTATCATCATGGCTGTAGAGCTAGCCTGCTTACAACTAGCCCTGTTCGACATAATTTCCCGTGCGTAGATGCCCGTGCATTGCACGGAACACCAAGATTGGGGGTGGACGGCTCCGGCAGCAGCCATCGCGCCAAATTTTTCCACAACCTTCTAGATGTGGTGGGGAGGAGATAAGGCTGATTGTGAGAGAAAAGGAGTTGTTTGTAAATAGGGAACAAGTGCGGGCATCTTTTTGCAAAAATGGAGAAGCTTGGTTTGTATACGTCAGATCTAGATCCGACGGCTATGGTGAAAGATGGGAGGCACAACATCATCACCAACTCAGGACCTGTTTGATTTGCAGGATTTTGAAAACGCAGGAATAGGACACGACAATATTACAAGTTTCAAACTGATACTACAAATGTTAGGAGTAATGCTGCACCTAGGAAGAGGGAATTACTAGGAAGTTTAGGTAAGAACTTTCGTTACTTTAGGTGGATGCAGCGTTATCGTACAAACTAAAATCCACCGCCCTGACAAGGCACTAATGGGCAAATAAGTTTTCCAGTCTCTGGCCACTTGATGTTTCAAAAACAAATTCAGCTTCTGCGGAGACTTTGTCATTTAGGCTTAGACGCTTGCGGTGATCAGCACGCCATTCATTGTTGCGCCAAAGAACACCAAACCTCATTACCTTGAGCACACTTGCCTCCAGAACAAACAACCTGGCCAATTTAATCTCAGATGTGCTGCCTCGGTAGTCGATCAAATCAATTTCTGTAAGATGGAGATCAAGGCATTCGATGAGATTGTGATAGTGCAGCACATTTTCCACTTTCGGGTCTTTTTTTATCTTCAAAAGAAGAGAACATATTAGAGCAGCTGGCTGCATAAGATTGCCGTGTCATCAAGAGGTACCAATATCATTCGCTCATACGATAGGGTTGGCTAGCTAGTGATATTTTTTCACTCTCTCTCTCTCTCCCCCTCTCTCTCTTTCTGTTTCCTCTCATTTAACTAGGAGCACGTGAAGAGTTTGGGCATTTGTTGCCTTCCACTATGTGGCCGATGCCATATTTCGCAAAAGTATGCCACATAATACACATCGATGTCAAATCAAAAGATTTTGGCATCGCTCTCGCGATGTGAGAGAGTTGGCACTGTTGTGCACACAGACCCACATGCATAAACAAATCAATCAAACCAACTAAACCAGCCTCTCACTCTCCCAAACAAGTGTTTTTTTATTGCCTCAGTCCTGTCTCTCTCCCACGCAGTGTTTTTTCATTGCGTGAGTTAATTTGGCACCGGAGCAAAGTAGGTGATCCAGATTGGGGCACCAGGTGAGCAATGGAGGGGCATCGATGCCAAATGCGTCACAAGTGAATTTGGCACATATTTTGGCCTACATAGCCCACTTTTGTACTCCCTTCGTCCCAAAATTCTTGTCTTAAATTTGTCTAAATACGGATGTATCTAGTTACATTTTAGTGTTAGATACATCCATATCTAAACAAATGTAAGACAAGAATTTTGGGACGGAGGGAATACTACCTCGTATTTAGTATAAAATTTTGACCATAGATTTACCTAAGAAAATGCCAATGCATGTCACTAAAAATTACACCATTTGAAATTATGTTCAAATACGAATCCAACCGATATAGTTCTTAGTGACATGCATTAACATTTTGTCAGTTAAATCTATGGTCAAATTTTGATACTACAAAATTGGAAGAGTAAACCAGGACGGAGGTAGTACTTGCCCTTAGGGTAACCATAGAGTTACTGGAGTAGTCTAAGTTACTTTCCACTATGACTAGCCTAGGCTACTATAGTAGTACAGCATAAAAATGATGCAGGTGATCACGTGAGAAAAAATACTAAAAACATTTCTTTCGGTGCAGTGCGTAGATCTAGTTTTGAACACTACACTTGTCATCGTAATTTGGGAAAATTACGAAAAAATTGAGCTACATTGTGATTACCGTTTACTAATAGGAAAGAAGTTTCACCTCGATGAGTAGCTTCTCCGTGCATGGAAAGCATGTAAGGAATCCAACAACTTGATCCAGATTGGGGCCGATAGATTTTAGTGCTAAGATCTTCACTGTGCGCATGGACTGGATCAAGCTTGTGGGAATCATTTTCTGGAAGACGGTCGTAAATACATCAAGAAGAAATTTAAAAATGTGAATTTCAAGAAGACGGAGAAGAAGATGAGTGCTGTACTTGAATGATTATGGATCCAATAAAGAGTTCGGAGAATTTGGCAGACGGGTACACCAACGCTGTCAATTTAGGCACATCAATGACCCTGATTTTTCTTGGACCTTCTAGATCCGATACAAGAAATTTCTCAAGGAAAGGCGCATTCTCAATGACCATAATGTGGAACAGCTAGAGTGATCTCTTCCCAATTGATGTCTTGTTGCGGGGCCAGCAAGACACATAAATCCATCGGAGATTCATCGAGGCGATGTGGAGGCTAATGAACCCATGGATCTGCTCGAGACGAAGGTACTCGAGGGCAGTACAGCTGCGGAGCAGGTGCTCCATAGCCTTCTTCGAGATGACAACGTCGAAGAGGTCGAGCTGCTTGAGTTGAGGGAGAAGAAGGGTAGGCGCGGCATTAATCTGGGGAAGATAGCAGGAGCTGAAGCTGGCGCGATGCAGCGTTGGCGTGAGGCGGAGCACGGACGGCGGCAGAGAGCGACATCGTCCAACCTCAAAGCTGAGCTCCTCGAGCTGATCTAGGGCGGGGGATAAGAACCACTCGTCGAACTTGGTTTGGACCTTGCAGTTGGTACTGAACATGCGGATGTCAAGGCGTCTGGCTGGCCCAGGGTGCGATGAAAGGATCTTGGAGACTGCGGCCATGTGTTTGCAATCCCCATCGCAGAGGCAGCTGTCGATGGTGAGGTTGAGGGGGACGAAGTGCCAGAGGGAGCGCCACCGCCGGGAGAGCAGGGCGGTCCGCACGGCAGATTTGGTGGGGAGGAGGCCGATGATGACAAGCAGCATGTCATCGGGGAGGCTGCTGATGAAGTCCAGGCTCGCCGGATGCGGTTTTGGCTCGAGCGGCCTCCGCTTGTTGGCTGCCTCGCCGTCCATCTCAACCGGTGGCGACGCCGGTGTACACATGTGATGGTGTGTGTCGTGTGCTGGGTGTGCGCGAGTGCGTCCTTCTGTGCATGCCGCCACACAGTGGTGAATTGTGCGCGAGTGCGTCCTTCGCGCGCAAGAAGTTTGTCCTCAATGCGCCCTCAATTTACTAGCATGCGGGGTGCTACCCCGAGTGGTTTCAACTTTGTTTCCTTCACCACGTGTCAGATGGGCCTCTAGTTTACTTATTTTCACCCACTGCCACATAGGCCAGCACACCAAGATACATAACACGAGCTGACAACGCAGCATGTGGATTGGTTGACCGGTCAACTAAACAATATACAGAGCTATACACTGGCACAGTGAGCATATAATCCGTCGGTATAGAGAGTTTGAGTGAGAGGGGAGGCCCGTGAGAGATAGCGGAGAGAGAGAGAAAGAGCTACTCCCTCCGTTTGATAATGTAGTTACAACATTTTTTTTAAGTCAAACTTTTGAAACTTTGACCAAGTTTATAAAGAAATTACTTATATCTGCAATACCAAAGATAAATGATAGTATGAAGTAAGTACATGTTGTGATGAATCTAATGATCGTTCGAGATGTAAATGTTTTTCTCCACATATACATGGTCAAACTTCTCTGAGGTTTGACTTTTCAAAACATCCATATGCTTATGGACGTGACAGAGTCCCTAACGAGAGAGAGAGAGAGAGAGAGAGAGAGAGAGTGAAAAAAGTGTGTGTGTGCGTGTGTGAAAGAGATATGGACAACACACGATAAAAGTGGAGAAAAAGCGTGCGTGTCTTATGCAAACATATCACACATGCATCTTCAACAACGGAGGCAAGGTGAGAAGATAGCGTGTGGTTGTTTGGAACAAAGAGAGGAAGACCCCTAGCACGTGGCCAAGAGGGGTCTGACAAACAAGGGAGAGAGGTCGAGAGAGACTTACGGAGAAAATGCAGACATGGGGAGGAGAGAGTGTATGTTTGTCATAGAGAGATCCCCTGGAGACCGTGATGGGACTACATGGGTGGAAGATCGAGTGACAAGGTGTGTGCGCGATAGAAGATGCCCCGAGAGATATCGAGATAGACGTATGGATGGAAGGAGACAATACGTGTGTTCCTGATGGCTAGTAAGAGATAATCATACTTAGGAGGGGGGGGGTGCTTGCGCCTATGGCCCTGTTTGGATACTCTAACTCAGTTAGAGGTTAGAGTTAGATTCTAACCCTGAACTAACTCTAAGTAAAGAGGTGTTTGGATGGCAGGGTTAGATGGAGTGCGGATACGGCGAGGCACCTTCATGGGCGGTGCGAGAGGGAGGGAGGGAGATGATGAGAAGCTTCGAGGAAGTGGGGAGGGATCTGCTGCGGGGAGAGCGAGAGAAAAAAGTGTTTATTAGTGGTCCCGAGAAGAACTAACCCAAATAAGCACCTCTTGGATGGGTTAGTTTTTTTGGATGGGTTAGATGCATCTAACCTAAACTAACCCTCCTGTTTGGATCTTTTTGGATTATTAGACTCCAAACTAACCCAAACTAACTCTAACCCATGGATCCAAACAGAGCCTATGATGGAGTGAGGGATTATGGTACTTAGGGGGGCGTGTCACATGGAGAGAGAACAAGGACGGAGAGTGTTGGATGGGTCTATATGTATAGCGCGAGCGAGACATGTGTATGTGTGAACCAGGGAGATATAAGCCAGTTTGGCTTGCGTCGTGAGCATCTTTTGCGTGGCCTGGGGTTGTGGCCGGATTTCATGCACGCTTGTTTGGTTGCTACCCTATGAAAAAGAAAGCCCGCCTGGGCTGGGTTCCCTTGCACTTTAATTAGCCTGGCTGAACTCCAGACACTACAAGTAGCCTGGCCCAAGCGATCGATTTCGAACACCTGGCCATGCCTGGTCGTGCGGCCACGAGGCTAAAAACAACATGGATGGATATTAGCATTCAATAATTGATGCATGGATTGATTGATGGGATGTTGATGCTTTGCCTGGCCCAGGCAAGAACCAAATGCTTCAGCACCACACAAGCCTGGCCATCTCACGTCCACACCAGGCAGCACCGGCCATCAAGGCATGAGGGTCAGGTCACGAACCAAACTGACCAATAAAGTTTGAGAGAGATTGAGGAGCCCCGATAAGGCTGAGTGGTGCGTCAGATAGCTGAGAGGGGGAAAGAGATATTCCATCCGCTCGATAATGCAGTGCATGTAAATTTTTTAGAAGTCAAACTTTGGAAACTTTGATCAGGTTTACGCAAATGTTATTTATATCTACAATACCAAAGATACATCATACAAAACTACATCTCATGGTGAATCTAATGGTATATGTTTGCCATACTAGATGTAATTCTTTTTCTCCACGTACATGGTCAAACTTTGTGATGTTTGACTTTTCAATAAATCTATGTGCTATGGACGGAGGTGAGTGCCTCAGTCGAGACAGATCAAGTGCGGGTGAAGGAGAATGAGTAAGTGTGCAAAAAGAGTATGTGTGTGAAAGAGAAAGTGACAACAAACGATAAATTAGAGAGAGTGTGTGTTTTTTCGTTTCTTATGCAAACATATCACGCATGCATCTCCGAGATGGAAAAGCGAGGCGAGGAGATACACGAAGATAGCTAGTGTGTGATTGTTTGCAACGGAGAGAGACACCCCTATAGCACATGTCCAATAGAGGTCTGGCCAACAAGGAAAAAAGGTCGAGAGGGACACATGGATGGCATGGACGCATGGGGAGGGAGAGAGGGTGTGTTTGTGATATAGAGATCCCCTAGAGATCGTGAGGGGACTATATGGGTGGGAGATCGAGGGAGTGCGTGCGCGATAGAAAGATGCCCCGAGAGAAATCGAGATAGACCATGCACATGTTTGTGATGGAGACTAAGATTAGCTAGTCATATACATATAGGGGGGACTGCGTGTGCCTACAATTGAGTGAGAGACCATCATACTTGGCTAGCTGGGCATGAGATTGTGTGTGTGTGTGTGAGATGGAGAGATAACGATGGAGAGAGATAGAGTTTTAGATGGGCCTATCGAGTGTGAGTGAGATATGCATGTGTATGTGTGACCCAGGTGGATGGAGAGTTTGAGAGAGGGGGGGGGGAAGAGCTCCGAGATGACATAGTGGTGCGTGCGAGAGTTACGGGCAAAGAGCCAGGGAATTTGTGTGCGTACGATGAGTGCACCCAAGATATCTAGCTTGGACTAGCTAGAGTATCATACATAGTGTGCGAGAGAGACCTATAGATGGTGTATATATGAATGCGAACTAGAAAGACCCCCCCCCACACACAAAGAGAGAGAGAGAGAGAGAGAGAGAGAGAGAGAAAGGGAGAGGGACCAACAAGGTTTTTGTGTTGGATACGTGCGACATAATTGAAGATTGTCGGCGAGAGAGTGAGTGAGAGAGAGAGAACAGGAGTCTGGGAGAGGGGGAGGTCGCGTTTTATGCATCAAAGACTGATATAAACCATGTTTCGATATAAACTTGCATTCAAATATTTAAATTGGAGAACATGTTGTCTGCAATCCACACATGAACGGATATATGCGCATATCAAACAAGTTCATTAATTTGACTTTCAACATGTTCATGGAGTACTATAATACTGTACAACATGCTACTCGATTGAGGTGTTCAATTTTGGATTTAGTTCACTATTTTGACCTACTGAACGAGCTAGTTCATTGAATCAAGATATTTCATTTTGGGTTTGATTCGCGTTTTTGAGTGGGTCAACTATTTGTCATATAGTAAATCGCTAGCAACGAGCATGTAAAAACACATTACTCCCGAGCATCATCTCTCCATCTAAAAAAGAAGTGGCAAGCTAATATTTCAAAATTTGAACGAACCGTTAAACATCCTCTCTGCTCGGTGGAATTCGCCCGAGCAAATAAATAGGAGACGCGAAATTACCGTCCTATGTGGGACATGCATCAATTGGCCCGTTGTACATCGAGGGTAGGTTCGTAACTTCATCCAAGCGCGCCTTCTCCTCGACCGAAATGACATGTGCCGAATAATTCATAAACCATGGTCGGCAAAACACGCTCTCCTCGCCCGAAATAGCTCGCGCCCACTATTTCAAAACACGCTCTCCTCGCCCGAAATCGCTCGTGCCCACTATAGTTCAAAACACGCCCTCCTCGCCCGAAATCGCTCCCGCCCACTATTTGGGGAGAAGCAAAGTTACTCTACTATCCCCGACCCTCAGTACACAGACCCAAGCCAAGAAGCCTATAGGCAAGGGTAGAACTGTAACTCCCCCTCACATTTCAGACAAATGCATCCGTAAGACATGGTTCCACTCCTATCCCAATTCCCCCCCGCCCACCCCCATTCATACCTCGTGGTTGCCAAATCACCTTCTCCCCGGGAAGCTCCCTTCTCCGGAGCCGTGAAACCTCAGCCCCACCTCCATGGCGCCCCCACCGCACCAATTTCACAGCCGCCCTCCTCCCTAATGCCGGAGACGTTGTCCAATTGCCGTCGTGCACTAGGCCGTGTGCCTCTTACTCCGTGCTGCTAGTGCTGCCTCGACAACGGTCGTGTGAACCGTACCGGAGCCGATTCACCCCCGCCATTGTTCCCGGCGCCGGAGTGGCTCCAACTTTGGACCCGTCCAGAGTCCTGGCGCTGCTTCCGCGTAGCCGTCGACCGTGGCGACATCGCTCTTTCCCTGCCGTCGGTCGCCACCGCAACCGTGCCGGCCTCACCGACTCGGCAGCTGGACCTGCCTACTTCACCACGCTGCCAGATAGGCCGCACCCTCATCTGAAATCACTTTATTTAGGCGTCAGTTGTCTGAATTTTTATTCTGGGCCAATCGATTCCCAATGGGAAGCAGCACCCCTCGAGGCGGCGGAGCTCCTAGGCTGCCGGTTGGCTGGTGTCTAACGTAAGGGTGCGGGGCCGCAAGTTCGGCGCGGAAGCAGCGCTTAGATGGCTATCTTTTAGAGTTGCGTGGGTTGAAGGTACTGCCGCCGCCGGATCTAGATGATGGGGAGTCTTTGTGGATTGGCCCGGGGGCGGCGCAACCACGGCAGTGCGGTGGGGCGGGGAGCGGGGTTTTGGCCGGGGCCACGGACAGCGGAGGCAGGCTGCTCTACCGTTGGTCGCTGGCTCTTCGGGGATGATTCCGAACAGTGTCAGCCGGGAGGCACAAGACGGCCATCAAGCCATCCGCCGTAGATCAGACAGTACCAAAATAAAATAAAATCGTGTGACCCCAATTTAGTCTTCAGTCAACAGACGTGTGACCACTCTCGTACCTTGCTGTTGATCTCTTAGTGTATTTCTTCAGATCAAAGAGATATGTCGTTCTTAACATTATGGGTTATTTGCATCTTCAGACACACCGTCTTCCGACTCACCGCAGCTGCTCCAACAAGGGAAGCATACACCAGAAGGGAGCTACAGTCCCCACTCAACAGTTCCCTGCATCGAATGCGCGTGCCCGACATGGACAACCATAGCAAGTGCAAGGCCATCGACAAGTCAGCACATGATGCTCACTCCTATGGATGGCAGCCAGATAGGTTGTACCCTCATCTTACTTGTGTGCAACATTTATGGCTTTGTTATTCATCTAAGCACGGAAAATAGATCATCACATTTCACTGTATATTCATGCTGATCTCTTACGGGTCTTGTTCAGGAGTTCACGATGTTCCACAGTTCAGCTAAGATACTTGTTCTTTAGGTAATGCTGTTCCATAGTTATCATCCATCAGCCAATGCTATCCCACAGACTAGTGATTATAGTATTATACCACTTCTAGTATTACCTATGTTGTTCTTTAATACTTTTGTGTGCCATCTAGTTAATCTTGAGTACAAACGATCCATATTCTGTAGCTTTCATCCGTGTTCTCCCTTTAGTTTATGAGACCTGTTGCTGCTAGTTAACCCTAGTCCTACTATTTATGTCGTCTCCTACAGGCACTCATTTACATAAATCTAACTACTAGTTGTCTTCCATGCATGTCAGATATAATTGCACACACTGATATATCCACAAGAACCTCACACAGCAATGTAAAGGCCAATAAACTTGATGTTAATGATACCCAATATGATGGAACATGTAAAGGCAGTTCTTCAAAAGACTTGCAGAAAGATGATGAATCCTCTTCACCCCACAAGGTCCTTGCTCTAACTTGGCCTGTGATATGGGTACAACATGCATATAATGTCCTGGAGTGTATCTACTCTGTTGCAATGCCATGTGCTTAGCATGCTGATCATGCATGTAAATATGTCATGCCTTCCTGTTTTTAGTACCTATTCCATTCATGATAACATGTTTTCAAATTCAAGTACTGTCATTCTACTCTATCGCAATGCCATCTGCTTAATTTGTACATCATGCTTCTGAATATCTTATGCATTGTTATTCATCAGTATGTACTTCATCTGTCTGCCATACCATGTTTTTTTACATTGAAGTGCTATTCTAGTGCTCTGTTGCAATGCCATCTTATTTTCCCAATCATACACGTGTATGTTGCATTAGTTATTTCTGTACGTATTCTGCTAGCATATAGTTTTACATTCAACTAGTTTTTTTGTTGTGTTGTCCTGTCGTATCCCTAGCTCTTACACCATACTCCCTCCATCCGGATTACATGTTGCCAAAATGGATAAAAAGGATGTATCTAGAACTGAAATACGCCTAGACCCATCCATTTTTTCCGGATGGAGGGAATACATGTCAATATGTCATGCCTTTCTATTCTTCAGTACCTATTCCATCTCTCTGCTGTCGCATGTTTTATAATTAAGGCACCATTCTTCTATACAAGGCATGCAAGGGGAAGACGACTATGTTAGAATCTGAAGGGTTACAAACAAGGCCTTTGCAAAAGATCCAAATGCCAGGAGATAATAAACCAACTCCAGTTTTTATAGATACTGCTTCAGCACAGAGAAACCCAACTCCTACTGATAATAAGCAGATTCCAGTGGCCAAAGAACTAGTCCGCTCCAGTCTAGCAAAAATATGTCAACTCAATTCTAAGAAGCGTGTGCGTATCCTTGCATCATGGAATTTTATAGCATGCTGATCATATTTTCTACATGTTTCTTACCCATCTCTCTTTTAGAAAATAAGCTTAACAGATAGAAGAATTTCTGCAATGGTATCATTTATGAGGAAAGATTCTTGCAGGAATTCTCTTTGCTCCAATGTAGATGTAAGTACCTGTTGTATATCACTATATTTTTACATCAGCATGTATTTTGTTAATCGGCGTGAATCCAACCTTTATCTGATCTAAATTTAGTTGTAGCAAAATGTATGATTAAAGGCCACAATGTTGATTTTTGTAAGGAAAACTGCCTGGTAGTTTTGCATCCTGAGCTGCATGAGTGTACTATCTCATATCAGTGGGTTTGAATACTTTGGTTCTGCAGTGGGGTTTTCAGTATTTTTTTACTGTGTTGTCCCGTCGTATCCCTAGCTCTTACATCATACTCCCTCCGTCCGGATTAAATGTCACAGAAATGGATAAAACTGGATGTATCTAGAACTGAAATACGCCTAGACCCGTCCATTTATTTCCGGATGGAGGGAATACATGTCAATATGTCATGCCTTTCTATTCTTTAGTACCTATTCCATCTCCGCAATAGCATGTTTTATAACTGAATCACCATTCTTCTATATAAGGCATGCAAGGGGAAGACGGCTATGTTAGAATCTGAAGGGTTACAAACCAGGTCTTTGCAAAAGATCCAAACGCCAGGAGATAATAAACCAACTCCATTTTTCATAGATACTGCTCCAGCACAGAGAAACCCAACTCCCACTGATAATAAGCAGATTCCAGTGGCCAAAGAACTAGTCCGCTCCAGTCCAGCAAAAGAATGTCAAATCCATTCTAAGAAGCGTGTGTGTATCCTCGCATCATGAAATTTTATAGCATTCTGATCATATTTTCTACATGTTTCTTACCCATCTCTCTTTTAGAAAATAAGGTTAAACGATAGAAGACTTCCTCCGTTGGGATCGTATTCGAGGAAAATATCTTGCGGGAATTCTCTGTGCTCCAATGCTGATGTAAGTACCTGTTGTATATCACTATATTTTTACATCAACATGTATTTTGTTAATCGACGTGAATCTAACCTTTATCTGATCTAAAATTAGTTGTAGCAAAAGGTTAAAGGCGCCAATGTTGATTTTTGTAAGGAAAACTGCCTGGTAGTTTTGCATACTGAGCTGCATGAATGTACTATCTCATATCACGCACATTACTGAATTGTAGTGCTTCTCTGGTTGCCCATTCATTCATTGTGTCAATGTTGCTTTCGTACTACCTTACCTGGCTGATGATAGCTGTGCCATATTGTGTTAATTTGGTGTAGGCTAGTTGCCCAAACGTTCGTTGTGTCAATGTTGCTTTCCTATTATCTGACTTGGCCAATGATAGCAATGCTAGTGTGTTAATTTTGTGCAGGCTGCTAAAGATAAGAAGACAAACTCTGAAAACAGCAAGGCAACCCCATTGTTTCTTTCTAGTAAATCTAGGCCAGGTAATATGGTAATAACTCATGATTAATTTGTTTGGTTCCCGTCCTAATTTATGTTATGATGCAGTGGTCAAGACACTCTCCACTATCAATAATACAAACCTGCCAAAATCGCCATCTGAATCTGTTGAGTATCCTCTTTCTCGAATGCAACAGAATAAATGTATGTTTGTGAACCAATTAATGGCTGAAGCAATGATGGAAATGGTGGATGAATCAGAGGTGCAGAGTCGTGCGACACAACGACTGATCAATGTTTTCAGAGACAGTGTAGGAAAGCAGAAAGAACTTGCCCACATGCTTATGGGCGTCATCTGTGCTGAGGTTGCAGATTCTGACGTTGTAGATGGTTAGGTTCTGCTCATTTATTTGCACTGGCATCAATCTTTGATTGCCCAGTGGATGTAATTTCCTGTAATATATGCTGGATGCGCAACGTTATTCCCTGTATGTCGTACCTTTGCGTGATCGGTTTTGGTCCTGTGCATAATTGCTCGTCGTAATGGGCTCAAATTATCTAATTTGGCCTAAAGACATGTACGAACTTTAGTGGGCCCATTAAGTTAATGGGCCGTTTCTAGGCCGAAAGTTAATGGTCGGCCCTCTTACCTCCCGGGTCGTTAACATGCTGACATCGAAGCGGGCAACATGTGCCCCCAGTTTATTTCACGGGCTGTTAACAGACTGTTACTAAGTTTGGGCTACACATGGCCCAACTATACTGTAGGCCTTTAGCAGGCCGAAAGAGACATCAGGCTTGTACTGGACCATGAAGACCATGGGCCGCTAAGAGGCCAAAAGTCAGGTCATATTGTAAATGGCCCAACTGTGTTGTGGGCCTTTAGCAGGCCGAAAGAGAAACCGGGCTGGTATTGGACCATGAAGGGCATGGGCTGTTAAAAGGCCAAAACTAAGGTTCGACTACAAATGGCCCAACTCATTTATGGTCCGTTAACAGGCCGAAAGGCACACAGGGCCGGGAATTGGCCCAACACTTAAATGGGTCGCTAAAAGGCCAAAACTCAGGTCCGACTACAAATGGCCCAACTGATTTATGGGCCGTCAACAGGCTGAAAGTGACACCGGGCCAGAAAATTGGCCCAACACTTAAATGGGCCACTAAAAGGCCGAAACTCAGGTCCGACAACAAATGGCCCATCAGATTTATGGGCCGTCAACAGGCTGAAAGACACACTGGGCCGGAAACTAGCCCAGCATTTAAATGGGTTGCAAAAAGGCCGAAAGATGTACATCCTAATAATTGGCCCATCCACTAATGGGCCATTAACAGGCCGAAATCTCATCGGGCCGATATTGAGCCCAAATATATAGCGGGTTGTTAATGGGCTCGAACTGACGATGGGCTACAATGGTGTCAAATCTTTAATGGGCCGTTGATGGGCCGAATTGGCACATCTCGTATGGGCCGTGGGCTTAAATGGACATGACACAAGTAGGCCTTATATGGGCTGGCCTGCTAATTTTTACTGGGCCTGCCTTTTCTCAGGAATGTGCCTCTGTTGGGCCGTGCCACATGTCAACGTATCATAGGTGCCTTCCGTCCAATGAGTGGATGACATCTGTCCCAACGATGAGCCTACACGTGTTTCCTCCAGCCAATGATGATTTTACACGTGGAAAATCCCCATTGGTCATGGCTGTTAACGGGTTATCGGATCCAAAACCCGACCCGATAGCTTAATGGCGTTCCGTTACGGTGGATGCCATGTGTCGGTCACCCTTGACGAAAGCACTTCTGTGACGCGCGATTTATCATCACGGAAGTGGACACTTCCGTGATGATAATTTTGGTAATGTCATGGAACACTTCTACGACAGCACAAGTATGACTATCTTGATTCTGTCATAAATTTGTCATGGATGTACATGCATGACAAAAAATGCAACCTACTGTGACAAACACGTATCATCACGAAAGTGTATTTTTTTGTAGTGCCATCACCGATGGCCATCTTCATCATCCCGACGCTCTCCATGACGAGGAGGGAGTAGTTCACTCTCGGGGCTGAGGGTATGTACCAGTAGCTATGTGTTTGATCTCTCTCTCTCTCTCTCTCGTGTTCTCTGTATGTCACGATCTTGATGTATCGCGAGCTTTGCTATTATAGTTGGATCTTATGATGTTTCTCCCCCTCTACTCTCTTGTGATGAATTGAGTTTTCCTCTTGAAGTTATCTTATCGGATTGAGTCTTTGAGGATTTGAGAACACTTGATGTATGTCTTATCGTGCTTATCTATGGTGACAATGGGATATCACGTGATCCACTTGATGTATGTTTTGGTGATCAACTTGTGGGTTCCGCCCATGAACCTATGCATAGGGGTTGGCACATGTTTTCGTCTTGAATTTCTGGTAGAAACTTTGGGGCACTCTTTGAAGTACTTTGTGTTGGTTGAATAGATGAATATGAGATTGTGTGATGCATACCGTATAATCATGCCCACAGATACTTGAGGTGACAATGGAGTATCTAGGTGACATTAGGGTTTTGGTTGATTTGTGTCTTAAGGTGTTATTCTAGTACGAACTCTTGAATAGATTGATCCAAAAGAATAACTTTGAGGTGGTTTCGTACCCTACCATAACCTCTTTGTTTGTTCTCCACTATTAATTTCTTTGGAGTGCCTCTTTGTTGCATGTTGAGCGATTGTTATATGATCTATCTATGTTATTATTGTTGAGAGAACTTGCACTAGTGAAAGTATGAACCCTATGCCTTGTTTCCTAGCATTGCAGTACCGTTTACGCTCACTTTTATCATTAGTTACCTTGCTGTTTTTATATTTTCAGATTACAAAAACCTATATCTATCATCCATATTGCACTTGTATCACCATCTCTTCGCCGAACTAGTGCACCTATACAATTTACCATTGTATTGGGTGTGTTGGGGACACAAGAGACTTTTTGTTATTTGGTTGCAGCGTTGTTTGAGAGAGACCATCTTCATCCTATGCCTCCCACGGATTGATAAACCTTTGGTCATCCAATTGAGGGAAATTTGCTACTGTCCTACAAACTTGTGCACTTGCAGGCCCAACAACGTCTACAAGAAGAAGGTTGTGTAGTAGACATCAAGCTCTTCTTTGGCGCCGTTGCCGGGGAGGTGAGTGCTTGAAGCTTTATCTTTAGATATTGCAATCAAATCTTTTAGTTTCTTGTTTTATCACTAGTTTAGTTTATAAAAGGAAAGTACAAAAAATGGATTTGAGTATGTCTCAAACGCTTAATCTTTTTAATATATTTCGTGAGAATGATGAAAAGGAAAATTGTGCTCAAGTGCTAGAAGAAGAATGCATTAAAATGTTTGGTACTAGATCCTTGTATGATGAGCATGATTGCAATGTTGTTAGTATGAATTCCTTGAATATCTATGATGCTAATGATATGCAAAGCCACAAGCTTGGGGAAGCTATGCTTGATGAATATGATATTTTTTGTCCCCCAAGTTTTGATGAGCAAATTTATTATGATGAAAGCATGCCTCCTATTTATGATGATTATATTGATGAAAGTGGGTTTGCAAGAGTGTCATCTTTAGGAAGTAATGATCCCACTATTTTGGAGGGTGTTGAATATTATTGTGATAATTATGAAAGTGGATTTGGAAGAGTGTGAACTTTATTTAGTGATGATTCCACTATTTCGAAAGAGGTTCCAATTGATAATGAGAACAAAGTTGCTATCTATGATGAATATTGTGATGACTTGTATGCTATTATGAATAATGATAACCATGAAACTTGTCATCATGATTTTAGTTTTCAATTGGATTATGCTTCACATGATAGTTATTTTGTTGAGTTTGCTCCCACTACTATTGATGAGAATAAATTTGCTTATGTGGAGAGTAGTAAATTTTCTATGCAAGTAGATCATGAAAAGAATGCTTTAGGTGCTGGTTATATTGTTGAATTCATTCATGATTCTACTGAAAATTATTATGAGGGAGAAACTTATGCTTATAGGAATTGCAATTATATCAAGTTTCCTCTCTATGTGTTGAAAATCTTGAAGTTATGCTTGTTTTGCCTTCCTATGCTAGTTGATTATTGTTCCCATAAGTTGTTTGCTCACAAAACCCCTATGCATAGGAAGTGGATTAGACTTAAATATGCTAGTCATATTCTTCATGATGCTCCCATTATGTTTCAATTCTTATCTTTTATGTGAGCATCATTGTCACCATCATGCCTAGCTAGAAAGGCATTAAAGAAAAGCGCTTGTTGGGAGACAACCCAATATTTACCCGTTCTGTTTTTGTGTGTCCACATGATTATACTACTATAGTAATCTTGTTTTATATCTTTTGTTTCAATAAAGTGCCAAGTAAGACCTTTAGGATAGCCTACGGTGATAGTTGCGTTGATCCTGTTGAAAATCAGAAATTTTTGCACCCAGTAAATTAGTTTTGTTAATTCACATAAACGTGATTATGATATGATTCTTCTTGATATGGATTGGTACACAAATTTCTTAGAACATCCTAATTTGGTAGGATTTTTGGAGTTCCAGAAGTATACGTTTGATACAGATTACTACAGACTGTTTTGTTTTTGACAGATTCTATTTTCTATGTGTTGTTTTGCTTATTTTGATGACTCTATGAGTAGTATCGTAGGATACGAACCATAGATAAGTTGGAGTACAGTATATATTACACCAATATGAATTAATAATGAGTTCATTACAGTACCTAAGTGGTGGTTTTATTTTCTTATACAAACGGAGCTTACGAGTTTTCTGTTGAGTTTTGTGTTGTGAAGTTTTCAAGTTTTGGGTAAAGATTCAATGGACTATGGAATAAGGAGTGGCAATAGCCTAATCTTGGGTATTCCCAAGGCACCCCAAGGTAATATTCAAGTACAACCAAGAGCCTAAGCTTGGGGATGCCCCAGATGGCATCCCCTCTTTCGTCTTCGTCCATCGGTAACTTTACTTGGAGCTATATTTTTATTCACCACATGATCTGTGTTTTGCTTGGAGCATCATTTTCTTTTGTTAGTATTTGCTTTCTGTTTTTTTAGAATAATGTTTTGCATCTATATTTTCAATAAAAATGTCAAGGATAGCCTTTACCATGCTTATTTTGCTAGTATACATGTTGCTGTTTGAACACATAAAGTTTACCGCTATTGCAAAAATTTCCTAGAAAAGTAAGAGAATGATATAATGTTGAAACCTTTTGCATAATAATCTCTGATAAATTTAATATAGTGGTAATTTTCTCTCATAATTTTTGGAGTTAGGGAAGTATTTATACTCTTGCATTCTTTACAGACTGTACTGTTTTGACAGATTGCTGTTATGTTTGCATTGTTTGCATATGTTTGCTTGTTTAATGATTCTATTTGAGGATAGGAGTATTAAATATGCAGAGACATTTAGTATGCAATGTTGAATAATAATTTTAGTGATTTGTTACAGTAGAAAATGATAAGGTTTTGGATTGGTTTATACTAACCTATCTCACGAGTTCTTGTTGAGTTTGGTGTGGATGAAGCTTTTTGAGAAATAGAGAAACCATGATATGAGAGGAATTAAGGAGACACAAAAGTTCAAGCTTGGGGATGCCCAAGGCACTCCAAGATAATATTTCAAGAAGTCTCAAGCATATAAGCTTGGGGATGCCCCGTTAGGCACCCCACTTTTCTTCTTCAACAACTATCGGTTAGTATCGGTTGAGCCTAAGTTTTTGCTTCTTCACATGAGTTGTGCTATCCTTGCAATATCATTTTGTTTTGTTTTGCTTGCTGTTTGAATACACTACCAAGATCTGAAATTCTTTAATGAGAGAGAGTCTTCACATAGTTTTATAATTATTTAGCTACTCATTGATCTTCACTTATATCTTTTTGGAGTAGTTTTTAATTTACTCGTGTGCTTCACTTATATACTATGAGTAAATGGTTGAATGAATTGAATTTCACAAATCTGAAATTATATATGTTTCATTTGCTTATGCCATGGGAAGTAATGACTTCACATCTAAGAAGTAGAGGTTGTAAATTTATTGAAGGTTAGCCAGCATTGTATTGGTCATTTGAACAATTCATGAAAGAATATTGAAGGAAGAGAGATTTCACATATAAATATACTATTCTAGACATCTTTTATAATTGTGAGCACTCATTAAGTATGACATGCTAAAGAGTTGATGTTGGACAAGGAAGACAACATAATGGGTTATGTTTTCTCACATCTCAGTTAAAGTATGTTGTCATGGATCATTTAAACATGTTGAGCTTGCCTTTCCCCCTCATGCTAGCCAAAATTCCTTGCACCAAGTAGAGATACTACTTGTGCTTCCAAATATCCTTAAACCCAATTTTCCCATGAGAGTCCACCATACCTACCTATGGATTGAGTAAGATCCTTCAAGTAAGTTGTCATCGGTGCAAGCAATAAAAATTGCTCTCTAAATATGTATGATCTATTAGTGTGAAGAAAATAAGCTTTATACGATCTTGTTATGGAAGCAATAAAACCGATGGACTGCATAATAAAGGTCCATAAACAAGTGGCAATATAAAGTGACGTTCCTTTGCATCAAGATTTTGTGCATCCAACCATAAAAGCGCATGACAATCTCTGCTTCCCTCTGCGAAGGGCCTATCTTTTACTTTATGTCTTTTACTTTATGCAAGAGTCAAGGTGATCTTCACCTTTCCCTTTTTCATTTTATCCTTTGGAAAGCACCTCGTGTTGGAAATATCCTGATATATATATATATATATATATATATATATATATATATATATATATATATATATATCCAATTGGATGTAAGTTAGCATGGACTATTTTTGTTGACATCACCCAAAGGTGAATACGTTGGGAGGCAACACTATAAGCCCCTATCTTTCTCAGTGTCCGATTAAAACTCCATAACCATTAGTATTGCGTGAGTGTTAGCAATTGTGGAATACTATATGATAGTTGAGTATGTGAAGTTTGCTAAATCAAAGCTCTAACATAGACCCTTCCTGAAAATAAGATGAATTGCAATTGTTTGATGACTGAGAACATAGTTTGCTAGTTTTCAAGAAAGTTTATGGTCTATGCTTTAACATGTGAATAGTTTGTTACTTGATCGTGAGAAATTTTATGAGATGAACTACTGTTATGACATATAATTATGCTAGAAAAGGTGATTGAAATTATCATTAATCAAACTTGTGCACCTTCTAGCATTCACACTTCATAAATTCTTTCTTTTATCATTTACCTACTCGAGGACGAGCAGGAATTAAGCTTGGGGATGCTGATACGTCTCCAACATATCTATAATTTATGAAGCATTCATGCTATTTTATTATCCGTTTTGAATGATTACAAGCTTTATTATACACTTTTATATTACTTTTGGGACTAACCTATTAACCGGAGGCCCAACCCATATTGCTGTTTTATTGCCTGTTTCAGTATTTCGAAGAAAAGGAATATCAAACGGAGTCCAAACGGAATGAAACCTTCGGGAGCGTGATTTTTGGAAAGGATATGATCCTGGAGACTTTTAGTTCAAGCCAGGGAAGGTTCGAGGAAGCTAGGAGATAGGAGGGCGCGCCCACCCCTGGGCGCGCCCCCTCTCCTGGGCCCCTCGAGGCTCCCCCGACTGACTTCTTTCGCCTATATAAGTCCACGTACCCTAAAAACATCGAATACGAAGATAGATCAGGAGTTCCGCCACTTCAAGCCTCTGTAGCCACCAAAAACCTCTCGGGAGCCCGTTCCGGCACCCTGCCGGAGGGGGGAACCCATCACCGGTGGCCATCTTCATCATCCCGATGCTCTCCATGATGAGGAGGGATAGTTCACCCTCGGGGCTGAGGGTATGTACTAGTAGCTATGTGTTTGATCTCTCTCTCTCTCTCTCTCTCTCTCTCTCTCTCGTGTTCTCTCTATGGCACAATCTTGATGTATCGCGAGCTTTGCTATTATAGTTGGATCTTATGATGTTTCTCCCCCTCTACTCTCTTGTGATGAATTGAGTTTTCCTCTTGAAGTTATCTTATCGGATTGAGTCTTTAAGGATTTGAGAACACTTGATGTATGTCTTGCCGTGCTTATCTGTGGTGACAATGGGATATCACGTGATCCACTTGATGTATGTTTTGGTGATCAACTTGTGGGTTCCGCCCATGAACCTATGCATAGGGGTTGGCACACGTTTTCGTCTTGACTTTCCGGTAGAAACTTTGGGGCACTCTTTGAAGTACTTTGTGTTGGTTGAATAGATGAATCTGAGATTGTGTGATGCATATCGTATAATCATGCCCATGGATACTTGAGGTGACAATGGAGTATCTAGGTGACATTAGGGTTCTGGTTGATTTGTGTCTTAAGGTGTTATTCTAGTACGAACTCTTGAATAGATTGATCCGAAAGAATAACTTTGAGGTGGTTTCGTACCCTACCATAATCTCTTCATTTGTTCTCCGCTATTAGTGGCTTTGGAGTGACACTTTGTTGCATGTTGAGGGATTGTTATATGATCTATCTATGTTATTATTGTTGAGAGAACTTGCACTAGTGAAAGTATGAACCCTATGCCTTGTTTCCTAGCATTGCAATATCGTTTACGCTCACTTTTATCATTAATTACCTTTCTGTTTTTATATTTTCAGATTAAAAAAACCTATATCTATCATCCATATTGCACTTGTATCACCATCTCTTCGCCGAACTAGTGCACCTATACAATTTACCATTGTATTGGGTGTGTTGGGGACACAAGAGACTTTTTGTTATTTGGTTGCAGGGTTGTTTGAGAGAGACCATCTTCATCCTACGCCTCCCACAGATTGATAAACCTTAGGTCATCCACTTGAGGGAAATTTGCTACTGTCCTACAAACCTGTGCACTTGCATGCCCAACAACGTCTACAAGAAGAAGGTTGTGTAGTAGACATCAAGCTCTTCTCTGGCGCCGTTGCCGGGGAGGTGAGTGCTTGAAGCTTTATCTTTAGATATTGCAATCAAATCTTTTAGTTTCTTGTTTTATTACTAGTTTAGTTTATAAAAGAAAAGTACAAAAAAATGGATTTGAGTATGTCTCAAACGCTTCATCTTTTAATATATTTCGTGAGAATGATGAAAAGGAAAATTGTGCTCAAGTGCTAGAAGAAGAATGCATTAAAACTACATCATGTGGCTTGAGTTTATCCCTCTATATCATGTCATCTTTCTTAATGTGTTACTCTGTTCCTCATGAACTTAATACTCTAGATGCATGCATGAGTCGATCGATGTGTGGAGTAATAGTAGTAGATGCAGAATCGTTTCGATCTACTTGTTGCGGACATGATGCCTATACATATGATCATGCCTAGATAATATCATAACTATGCACTTTTCTATCAATTGCTCGATAGTATTTTGTTCACCCACCGTAATACTTATGCTATCTTGAGAGAAGCCACTAGTGAAATCTATGGCCCCCGGGTCTATCTTTTATCATATAAGTTTTCCATCTACTTTTATTTGCATCTTTTACTTTCCAATCTATATCATAAAAATACCAAAAATATTTATCTTATCATATTATCTCTATCAGATCTCACTTTCACAAGTTACCGTGAAGGGATTGACAACCCTTTTATTGCGTTGGTTGCGAGGTTCTTGTTTGTTTGTGTAGGTGCGTGGGACTTTTGAGGAGCCTCCTACTGGATTGATACCTTGGTTCTCAAAAACCGAGGGAAATACTTACGCTACTTTATTGCATCACCCTTTCCTCTTCAAGGGAAAAACCAACGCATGCTCAAGAGGTAGCAATAGGCCCTTCGTAGAGGGAAGGAGAGGTTGCCATGCGCTTTTTGTTTGTATGCTCAAGCTCTTAGTGCAAAAGAACGTCATATTATATTGCCCTTTATGATAGTAACCTTTATTATGCAGTCTGTCGCTTTTATTATTTTGCCATCACAAGTTTGTACAACGCTCAATTTTCTCTTACACTAAATGATCCAACACATTTAGAAGCAATTTTTATTGCCTTATTGCATAGATGACAACTGACTTGAAGGATCTTACTCAATCCATAGGTAGGTATGGTGGACTCTCAAAACAAGGTTTTGGGTTTAAGGGTTTTTGGATGCACAAGTAGTATCTCTACTTAGTGCGGAATTTTTGGCTAGGAAAGATATTGAGCAAGCACCACATGTTGAAGGATCTATGAAAACGTTGAGTTGAGTTGATGCTTAGCTATTTGACTAGGGTTGTAGCACCTAGTTGTCTGCTACACCAGCTTTAGTTTTTGTCCACATTGAGTTGATGCTTAGCTATTTCACTAGGATCGGAAGTCTCCCAACCGAAATCACCAGTGTTTTCCCGAAGGAAGGTGATCAACTCATCTTCAAGTTTGGGTGTCACGTTGGCCCGTATCCTGATTGTCCTATACAGATGTCCTTCCTGAGAGGGATTTCCTTAACCTCGTCATATAGTTAGACATGACAAGGATTGTATGATGAGCTGTGGTTTTGTAGAAAGAGTCCTCAATATCTTCAAAGGCAGCATCAGGGCCATGGCTCTGTCTTTGTGGGTGTTCTGCTAAATCGAGTGCCTGCCTTTCACATTGATGACTTGTTATAGGGACCTATGATCCAAATCAGCCCGACCAGTTCTGGAATTTTCATCAACGTGTGAATGTAGCTGTGGATTTCCATGAATTGCTGCAACTATGGCGGGCCGGTCATGACTTCAAAGTACATACTTCCATTCTGAATATGAACTCATTCAGATGAAGGTCAAGTTGATTTGACCCACGAGTTTGTGGAAACCCTCTGGTACTTTCCTGTAGAATGGTCCTAAGACCAACTTATGTATAGCTTGGTGGTACCCTCTTCTTCTCCAATGTCTTGGTGGTGATGATGCTAAACAAGCTGCCATGATCCACGAGGACATGGCACATCCTGACCTAGTTAATCATGGATCAACCAAAAGGGGGTATCGACCCAGGTGCTTTAGCCCTCGTGACAAGTCAGCGGTGCTGAAACACATGGGGACATCTACCCATAGGTCGTGATGGCCCTTTCTTAGGAAAGTAGTACATCCTTCTTGCTCACTTTAAGATCCCTCCTAGTCTAGTGGTTGGTGTATATCCTCCTCACTTATGACACACCGAGCTGTATGTGGTGGCTACCTTCCCTCGAGGCTTCATCTTGCATTGCCCGATCACCCCTTTGATCGGAGGTGTTAGGTGTAAATCCATTTGAGGGTAGGGGTGAGGCAACTCCGTTCCTTTGGAAGGCATCAATGGTGCTGATGAAGATGAGGGTATTGATGCTTCCAGCATCATTCCACACATCCGATTTGATATCATGAAGGTCCCAATAGTCGGCGCCAACTGACGACAGTGCATTGCAAAGTACCAGAACATAGTACAATAACGTATGTGGATTTGCGTGATAGTAGGACAGAACCTCAAGTAACCACATAGACATAGAGAGACAATTTTACCCAGGTTTGGGCAACCACAATGTGAGTAATGCTACTTGTGATAGGTGTTGGGATTCCCCCAAAGAGGAAGGGTGATGTACTATAGTAGCAAACAACATTTCCCCAGATAAGAACCAAGGTTTATCGAACCAGTAGGAGACTCACACAAAAAAACATCAACAGTCCCTACACACACAACAAATACTTGCACCCAACTTGGGCAAAAGGGTTGTGAATCCCTTTGTACTCCTTAATTGCAAGGATTAATTCTGGTAGTGATAGATTGATGTATTGCAAAAGAAAATAAACAATGGCAACTGACTTTAGGGTTTTAGTAAATATTAAGACCAAAGAGTTCACTAGAGGCATCTTTCTCATGAGTATAACAACCCTGGTTAGACAAATAAATGTTGGGCAATTCAAAGAATAGTGCATAGTTATGATGATATTCATGGCATCATCAATATATAGGCATTACGTCTGAGACAAGGAGATCGACATCCATCTGCATCTACTACTATTACTCCACCTCTAGACCAATATCCAGCATGCATCTTAAGTTATTAAGTTCATAACAAACAGAGTGATGCTTGGAGCATGATGACATAATACAAACAAAGTAAGACCAAATAATATGTTCGAACCCTGTTGTTTTACCCTTATTAGCAACAATACAAATACGTGCCTTGCAACTCCTCCTATCGCAGAATAAGGACATCACAAAATTGAACCTACTATCAAGCACCTCTCCCACTAAAGATAAATCAAACTAATTGGCCAACAATATAGATAGATCAGAGAGAAATACAAGGCTATAAAATCACACATAATAAATCTAAAAAAAGACTCAATTACTTTCAATGAATAATCTGATCATAAACCCACAATTCATCGGATCCCAACAAACACACCGCAAAGATTACATCGAATGGATCGCCAAAGAGATCATTGTATGGAAGGTTAGAGAGAGAGAGAGAGAGAGAGAGAGAGAGAGAGAGAGAGAGAGAGACCTAGCTACTGCTCTGGACCCGTAGGTCCTGTGGGACTACTCACACATCATCATGGAGGCAGCAAGGTTGATGAAGATGGCCTCCGTGATCAATTCACCCTTTGGCAGAGTACTGTCGGAGGCCTCCAGATGGGATCACGGAAGAATAGAGGCTTGCGGTGGCAATAAAATTGTTTCGGATCTCACTCTTGGGGTTTCTTGAATTTAGGAAATTTATAGCACTGGAATTAGGCCAGGGAGACCTCCAAGGGGCCCACAAGCTCAGGTGGCGCTGGGGGAGTGCATGTGAGCTTGTGGTTCACTTGTAGGTCTTCTACACCCCGAAGTTTCTAGGGTCTCTTCTGGTCCAGAAAAAATCACTGTAAAGTTTCACCGTGTTTGGACTTCGTTTGGTATGGTTAATCTGTCAAACAAAGAAATAGGCAAAAACAGGAACTGGCACTGGGCACTGAGTTAATAGGTTTGTTCCCAAAAATTACATAAAATGGCATATAAAGTATACAAGATTGATAATATAATAGCATGAAATAGTGAAATATTATAGATACGTTGGAGACGTATCAAGTAACAACCCTAGTCCTTCTTGTTTGGAATTGCAGATATCAACGAGTATAATGTGGGCGTCCAACAACTTGTACACTAAGTCGCTAGAAATTTTAGTGGCCGATTCGACGGGGTGTGTCCATGATTGGATCTAATCTAGGTCTAAACTAGGTCTTCGACTCCATCCTCTTGGATGTAAAAGTAGAAGTTGTCCCTCCTAGTCTTGGTACTCTGGTATTTATACCCATCCTTGGGTCGGTTCAGATGCCTTCCTCCCTTGTGTATCCTAGTCGGATACGACTTCACCTTCATTCGGTTGGTCCTTACCTTCCTCTTATGATCTCTAGGCTTGGCAGAACCTGGTTTCTCCTTTATTGATGGTCTTCAAAGGTAGTTCTTTTGGTCATTTATATTTTTGGGCCAGAACTCCTCGAGGAACTGGATCATGAGTTTGGTTGACTTGCTTGGGCCGTGAGTGCTGTGAGGAAGGCCCAAATTGGCATATGAGCAACAGTCATGAAACTTATCACGCACATGACGCAATGTCAGACCCAACTACCCATTGGGGAGTCGACACAAAACTCGTGTTGGATTCCGCATTACAACCATAGGACCGTGTCATATATTTAGTATTTCTCAAAAAAATTAATTGACACCACCGCATACCAAGCACTATAAAAAGCCTTTCCCCTTACCCCTCGATGCTTCCTCAAACCTAGCCTCTCCCCTCAAGCCTCATCACAAACTTTCCCTTCTCTATGTAGTATCTAATCTCGTGCCTATCCATGACATCACCTCCACTGTTATCAAAGTTGTAGTGAACTCACTTCTTCATCGAATTTTCAAAGGATCCACTTTGTTAGTTTATTATGTTAGTGCTAAGTAGGTCAACCTACAACCATGGTTGCGAGCACAGGGTTACGACCACATGCCAGATAGTCGCGGAGATCCGATTCATGAGTTCATGGAGGATCAACTTGGTGATGATTAAGTATTTGAGTCTAAGATGGCTAATCCCATGGCGGATTAGATTAATGATGAACATATTATGGAGTTAAAGGACAACGCCTCTAGTCTCTTCGACAACCACAAACTCAGTGAGTTCACTACTATTCTTTTCATCTTTGTGTTCATATAATCTTTATTGTGATGGCCTTTCATATAGGTGTTGAAGAGTAAATTCGAGGATGATGAATAAGTAAAATAGGTCTGTCATAGAGGGTTTTCTAGAGCACTAGAAAACATACCAAATCCAATTCTTGCATTTTTTTGGGTTTCCATACATTGTTTTCAATCTTTTAAAACTTCGAATGTCGATGTTGACAATACAACCAATTGCACCGGCGATCCATTGGGTGAGATCATGTCGTGCTTTCCTTCATACATTTCTAGTCATGAAAACTCGGGTTCACTCTTTTGCCCCCGCCCCCAGAGAAAATGTGATAAGGAGTTTACCCCTTGGAAAATTCCACCAAGATCCTGGTTCTATCCCTGGCATCGACCTTCTGACGACCAAAGGGGGAGGGGGACCATGTATCTCTTCTCGCAAGTATAGGGAGGAATCCTTAGGTTTTGTTTTGTAGCATGGAAGCAATTAGGGTGTCTGATAATTTTGCCTAGGTTCTTCCTCATCATAATGATGTTGAAGATCTGGTTGCCTGCTCGGCTCATCGTCTACTCCGGGCAACGGGATTTTTTCCCTTTTGTTAATGGAATTTTTTTGCCTCTAAGAGACTAGCAAGTGAGAAAAATCAATCATGGATTTGGATAGGGGCGGTAGTTTAAACAAGATGGATCTAGTAATATTCCACTATATCATCCACGAGATGCGGTTGTTCCCGATCCAGGTTAACATTGGTTGGTCCCCAACATGTGTGTCATAGTGACATGTGCATCATTTCTTGTGGTGTGCCTATTCTTGGTCTCTCAAAGCCTCATTAGTGATGGTACTTCCCTAATTTTGGCAATGGTGGAGGCTTCGCTTCTCTTCCAGTGAGCACCTCCACGAAGATAAAGGTTGGTGGTAGTAGTAGAATTTCGTGTGTGAAAGGACCCTAGGCCCCTAACTGTATTTTTCCTTAGAGTTTTTCCTGCAAAATTTTTGCTACACTTGTCTTCTCCTAGCCTGTTTTGCAATTTTTAGTGTGGTCTTACCAATACCGTGTATTTTAGTCAACGAAGATGCAATTACTATGAAAAAAATCTGATCAACCGTAAGCCAAACCATCTCATCTCTAACATTGGTGCGAGTGCACAGTTACCAAACCCCTCCAATCTATCCTTACCCATTGTATATCCAAAGATGATTCATTTGAAAAACTCGATAGACTCAAAACATGGATACATTGAAATCCAAAGATGGCACAACCATGAATGAAAATCTGAAGATAGGATCATAAGAAATGAAAACCAAAGACAATATGACATTGACCTACAAAAAAAAGAAATTAAATTAAAATCCAAAGATGAGATAATAGTAGATAAAAACCAAACATGGCATAACATTAATGAGATTCCAAAGATGGGAGAACATTAAATTAACATTTATAAATGGCATATCATAAAATGAATTCCAAATATGGCATAACAATAAATGAAATCCATAGATGGCATAACATTGAATGAAATTCCATACATGGCATCACATTAAATGCAATTCCATAGAGGGCATAACATTAAGTGAAAAATCTAAATATGGCACATCAATATATAAAATCTAAATATGACACAACAATAAATTAAAATAACAAACAATTTAATATTTTACCAAAGATGGCCCTACAATAATTAAAATCCAAATAAATCATAATATTAAATGAAATTCCAAAGACCGCATTGCACGAAATGAAATTTATAAATGGCATATCATTAAATGAATTCCAAAGTTGGCATAACATTAAATAAAATTTATAAATGGCATATCATTAAATGAAAATTTATAAATGGCATATCATTAGATGAATTCCAAAATGGCATAACATTACCTGAAATTCCATGAATGTAATAACATTAAATGAAAGGTCCAAAGATGAAATATGAATAAATAAAAATCTGAATATGACACAACAAAAAGTGAAAATAGAAAGAAAAAAAATCCAAAGATGGCGTGACAATAAATAAAATCCAAACATTGCAAAAATGAAAATAAAATGATTATAAATATAAAAAATGGCACACATTAAATGGGGAAAAATTGGGCAGAAAAAAAGCACATCATCTGAACACATCCACGACGAACACTCAAGAAAATTCAAAAAAATTCTAAGGATACACATAGTTGATACATATGTAGGCATCCGAAAAATAAAATACCACGTAATAGATCGAAAACAAAATATCTTCTTAGAAATAATGCACTAGGCCCCCTGGACTACATGATAATCATAAACTGTAATGTCAAGACCACAAAAGTGATGAAAGATTATTGTGAGTAGTTCATTATAATTCTATGTCTTTGTAGGGTCTCCTCCTTGAAAACTCATCCC
>NC_057813.1:37235125-37242574 GCF_018294505.1 Triticum aestivum | reverse complement strand
TTATGCATATCCTTTTGTCCTCTGAATCCTCTTGTGCCTCTTCTTTTGTTGTAGACTTCAATTTTAAAAAAAAATCTTTGAAGTCAATCTTCTTGAATAGGTTTGTTCAATTTTTGAGTAGTTCATGGAAATACATGAGGGATTTGGAGGCTAATTGTTGTGTTAATCGCTAGTATTTCTCGTGTTCTAGGGATGGAGTAGCTTGCACGGTCACTTGGAGGGGAGCTTTCTGTTTGTTTGCGTGTTTTTTTGTGTTGGTCTTGTTCTTCTGAGGCGAAATGAAAGGAACCATGTCGTCTGAAACGGGTGAGAAGAAGTATGGCACAGGCATGAGCAGGAGCCCACTCCTGCATCAGCCACAACCCATCGTTGGCGCCCACCTGACCGTAGTTGCCCACCAAGGTGGAGCTTCCTACTCCGCACGCCCGTCGGGATCCGTGACCGGCACTGAGCACGCGCACGCCATGGGTGTGAGCTCCAACCCACCCAAGAGGAAGCGTGGCCGCCCGCGAAAGTACGCCCCGGATGGCACCATGCCGCCAGCTATCTTCCCGACGCCATATCCTACTGGTGCCGCTGCTCCCCCGACACCTGCTCTACCCTCGAGCTCCATGTTGGGATTGCACCTGGGCGTTGGGAGCCCCCATGCGCCACTAGCACTGCCATCACCACTACCACCCCTACCACCACCACCACCACCTGTAGAGCATGGAACACATCCAGTTAAGCAGACGAGGGTATGGCCGCCGAGCTCCATGGCCAGCAAGAAGCAGCGACAGATGGCAGTAGCAGGTATATAGTGTTCTTGCTTGCACTTAGAGGCTTAGAGCTCGTGCCATCATCGCAAGTAGAGTAGCAAAAGGTGCATAGATGGATATGGTGGTATTTTAGTCCTAATACTCGTATATACAAATGACCACCGCAGGTTGACCAGAGTCTGACAAGCATGGGATTATCCATGTCGACTATTCAGTAAGGGTTGCCACATGTTTGTCATAAAAACAGAGCTTTTTTTGTGGATGTATTAAAAATATTAAAATATCATTTAGGTGTTATTTCATTTCAATCATTCATATTGTGTTGTTATTCCCTCCAGAAGTATGACCGGAGCTTTGAAATTATATCTGTAGGATGTTACATGTTAGTTTAGTTCAGGCAATGTTATATTCAGTTTGCCAACATTAAGTACATTTCCCGTTCTAAACTGAAATGGATTTTTTTGTAGGTCCTGCTGCGACTGGATTAATTCCACAGGTTATCACAGTCCAAGGTGGAGAGGTAATTTGTCCTCCCTGATTATGCTCAGCAGTGCTCTAACAACAATTTATCATAGTACTCTATCTAGATACTAGCTATCAAAATATCTAATTGAAATGGTTCCTTTAAAAAAGATGCTAATAATGGATTCATGGTTTCAGGATGTAACAACAAAAGTCCTCTCCTATTGTGGGAATGGGTTGGCAGTTCATATCTTCTCTGCCAATGGTGTTGTGCGCAATGTGACACTGCGGCAGGCAAATTCTCCTCATGAAAGAGTCGTTTATCAGGTTCGCTCCATTGTTTTAGCTTGGAAACTGTACATTAGAAATCCCTTTTTGCTGTTGTGCTTTAGAAATGTACTTAAGGTCTGTCCAAACTAGAGAACACTAAGGAAAAAAAATGAAATGTGGGTCATTAGTTAGATTTTCAAATAATTATTTTCGTTACCAGCATAGTACAATCAAAACACATTGTTTTATGGCTCTGGTGTTCTGTAAGGGAAATGTTGTTGTTTGACCTCTAGATATGTTTCCAAATCTGAACAATATCTAATTATGTGCAGTCAATGTGCAGGGTTGTTTTCAGATCCTCTCTTTGTCTGGCTTGTATGTGCCATCCAAAACTAATGGACTGAGCACTCGAAAGGGTGAATTGGGTATTTCGTTTGCCAGTCCCGATGGCCGCGTCATCGGCGGTGGGTCAGCAGGACCTCTGATTGCAGCTTCACCTGTTCAGGTTACCATCTTTCACTGGGAGTAACATGCTTCTAAAAGACAAAGATCTTTATATTATAGTATGTTAATAGCTCTCACTGCATCTTGCTCTCTTTTTTGAAGTAACTAAAGGCTATATGTGCTTCCTACATTTGGAAAACTGTGAAACCAATGTTCCGCCATATAATTTACATTCTATACATATTAATAGTCCTATATGTAAAATCACTATATGTTTCTCTTTATATGTAGCTTATTTGGACAATGACATAGCTTTACAAAATACACATCTATTGCTAGTGAGAACCTTGTGCTTTGTCTTAATACTTTGATTTTTTGTTCACAGGTGGTCATTGGAACATTTCTAGCCGACTACAAAAAGGAGGACAAATAGGCTCCAAGAGGTGGTCCGAATGGATCAAGTGATCCAGGATGCCCACCAAACAAAAGTACCAAAGATTCAACACCAGATTCTTGTTTCCAAATAAGAGCCAGCTTCAATTCCTAGCTTTTCGCTCCTAGCTCCAAATGCTTATTTTTTCCTAGTATTTCCAAATGCTTAGCTTTTCGCTCCTAGTTCGGTCCAAATGCTTAGCTTTCCGCTCTTAGGTCGCTGCCAAGGCTTAGCTTTCTGCTCCAGGTCGTTTAACTTTTTAGGTCTTAGCTCGCTCCAAGTGTTATGTTTTCACTACAAGATCCAAATGCTCAGCTTTTATCCTATCTCCAGCTTAGCTACTCTGATGCTTTTGTAATTGGATCATACTTTGTGATAATATAGTTATGAAATTTTCATGGTCATATTGCACACATCTGATTGGTAAAAACGAAATAATGCCAATCTCAAGGGTAACCAGTAGTACAAAACTATGCTACTCTTTATTTGGAACAAAGGAATTTTGCAACAATTGCCAGAACTCTAAATTCCTATGAGGTTAATTCTTCTTCCAAACGATGAGCAGCTATCATATCGCTTGTCTGTCTTATGCCTTGTTTAATGCATCCAGTTTGCATGTGGAATTAGAGTGTGGCACCTTGGCTCAGAGAAAACCGAAACGCCCGTATTCCAGCCCAGAGATCGAGGAGAAGTCTTCTGGAATACGGCACTGCTTAGTATAGAACAAACCAACTTTCTATTATTACACGAATATGAGTAGAAGGTTTCTGATATTACAATGAATAACATCGGTACGGCGATACTACGCCATCCACTGTTGCTCTATGTAAGCAGCAGAACAACACAATGCAGCGGAAGAACTCTAGCAGCGGAACAACGGCGACGGTGGTGAACTCCACTCCGCAGGGACTCTGGCTGGAACGCTTATCCTAACTCGCACGAACGGAAACCACGACAAGTAGGCAATCAAATCCGGCATGACCTGCAAACTGGCATGACATGCCAGGTCAGTACATTGAATGTACTTGCAAGCTCACAATAACCAGAAGCATTCAAGACAGACAAAAGCATGGCAATTGCAGGTTAAACAAGAATTAACATGATCTCATTCGAATAACATGGCATGACCAACAAAAACATGATACAACTAACACAACATGAACATATTAATCCGACAACACTAGCATGCAACATGATATCACTACATGCACCACTTATACCGCTCGGGTTACCTCGTAACCAATCACATGCATCACTTACCAACCTCGGACATCACACGATCATCTCAGGATCAAATCAAGCTTGGTACAAACAATATCGTAGCAATCATTAAATGACCACAAGGAGCTTGATCTTTACCCACGACTCTTGCACAACACCACGAATATAAAAACAACTCGGTATCCTCGATACCATTGCGATCCTTACGACGATTAGAACCCGACCAACACTTGGCCCGTGATCCTTACGGCGATCATAACCCGACCAACTCTTGGCTCATGATCCTTACGGCGATCACAACCCGACCAACACGTGGCCCGTGATCCTTACGATGATCACAACCAACTTATCTCATTGTTATTAAGCACATTATTCTTATTACTGTTGACTCATGGTGTAACCTACTTTCGACCTGGGCCCTAATCCACGGGCGCGGCTATCGATAGATTTAATATACACTCTTCAAAGGTTAGTACACTGTACCCACACTACGGAACCCATGGCCTCGCACTCCCATTCGGGTGGACCAACGACGTTCCGACAAAACTGATCTACTGTCATGACACTCTCCCGGCCACTCCGACTCACTCCCCACTGGGCTAGTCCTGGGTGGCCCCATGTCTACCTCCAGACACAACGACCACCGTCGTGGCCCGATCCACTCTGGGATCCTTGAACAAAATCAAATCAAAACCGGGCACACAAGGCTTATGTCCGCCTACCTGATCGGGGTAGTGCATGCCCATAACCTTCCCTCGTTGGAGGCACCGGCGAGAGGCACAATAATAGACCCAGTTAGGACCGTCCCATACCGGTAAGCGTGGTTGCACTGGTCAGCATCGATTCAGCGACACCATGACTCAGCCAACAGTTGTTCAAGTTCAATTTAATCCGGTTAAACTTGAATGCAAATATGCTGAGCTATGATAAAATAACATGATGCCAACTGTAATACATGAACATCACCATGAGGGTATCACGTAACCATCCATCATATCAACAATAACTCATATCCACTGAACATGGCATACTGACTAGCACGACCATCACCAACATCAACATGTACCACTAGCAATCATAATCATATGAAAGGAGATACTAGCAGGTATAACATGATCACAGAGTATAGAACAACATAGCATAACAGTGAACATGCAACTCTAAACATTACGGGAAGAACGATAACCATCTTTTCAACAAGCAAACATTTAATAAAGATTCAAGTTGAAAACCATGGCTACTGCATGAATATCATGCAAGTGGGTATTGTGGCTTGCCTGGGGATGAAGAAGGCACCGGGGAGAAGTGCGGTGAAGCCGCGGAAAGAATCACCGGAAATCGTTCTCTCTCGGAGGGGGATGAATAAGGGCAAGGGCATAGTTGTCATTTTCATAGTGTCAAACCATAGTGAGAGCATGACCAACAGAATGGGCTCGACGAAACAAAGAAGTGAGCATTGGAATCTCCTCATTTGGAGCTACGGTTAAAAAGATATGGACGTTTTTCTGCGAGGGACCCATCTGTAATGAGAATCTTTTCAAACAGGGGCCTGAATAGAAAAAGTGAAAGCGTATTTTGGGGATTACGTCTCCACTTACACTGACATGGCGACGACCGGTCAAAAGGGGTAGAGGTGGGGCCGGCTCTTGTGGCTGACAGGTGGGGTCGCGGGGCCCGCCTGGCCAGGTCAACGCCCCACCTGGCCATCTCCTTCTTCCTCTCGACAGAATCAGGGGAGAGGCGAGGCCGTGCAGCGCCGGCGATGGCCTAGGCAGCTCCGACCGTCCTCGGTGGAGCTGGGACTACCGGCGGGCGCGGAACGGTGCGTTGCTCCCTCCTGGAGCAGCAGCAGGCGTTGGGGAGGCCTGGAGTTGACGGCGGCTGGCGGGGCCGAGGGCAGCGGCAGCGGTTGACCTTGGGGGCACGCGGCTAGGGGTACTCTGGCGACGAGGGGAAGGATTGGGGAGGGTCACCGAAGCATGGGGAGGATGTGGGTGAGATCAGTGGGTGGAGAAGGGGACCGGGGAGCTCGAATTTGAGCCGAGCTTCGCGGTGGCCATGGCGATTGTGAGGGGCACAGAGAGCTCCTCGAGCTCGGAGAAGAAGCTAGGCGGGGCTAGAGGAGGTGCAGGAGGCCAATGGTGAGCTTGGGAGGCTCGGGGGATGGCTATATATAGCCGGGCGAGAGGGAGCCGCGCTGGCGTCGCCGTGGACGCGTGGCCAGCGCCACGAACGCGTGCTCGCATGCATGAGCTCGAGGGCAAACGACGGGGAAGGCATAGCGGAGAGCTATCACGAGGCGGGGGAGGCCAAGGGGGCGCAGGGAGGATGCGGCCAAGGAGGAATACGACGGCCAATGCACTGTGCTCTCGTGGGCGTTCGGCGGCGAGCATCGGTGAGGAAGAGGACGGAGGGGGAGAGGGATCCAGGGGAACGGCGATGAGGAGAATAAGCCACTGGACATGCTCACAAGCTCAAAGACGACGAGAGGGGGAGGGGGTCCAGCACGAACAACCACTGGACGCGCTCATGGCATGCCAAAACAGTGGTCACCACCAGTGCTGGCATGTCCGGGAGGCAAACAGCTGGCAAGCGTTGTCTAGTGGTAAGTCCTTCCTGGGTAAGTTGTAACTACGATGGTAACTTGGTGAAAGAGACTCTGGTTAAATAGTTAGTGAGCTCTGAAGTTTACTGCAGTAAACTTTACCAGCTCAATGTGATCACCAGGGAGTTACTTGAAGCCAAAGAAGTTGTCTGGGGTGTTTAGGCTAGGAAGGACTATAGTCCTGGAGGTTTTGAGGGGAAATGGACCAATATAAATCATAGTTGCTTCACAACTGCATATTTGGTCCAGAAATGAAGATCAACAAGATGCACTCACATGGAGTGTTCAATTGGGCTAATATTGGGCAAAGCTAAGTCATTTGGTCATATGAAGATGCTCACTAAGTATCATACCATTTGGCAAAGCCAAAATGGTACTTGCTTCACAAACATCTTCTCTGGACAAAAACCTAGAATAATTATGGTGGTCAAATGGATCAATGAAATGATGCCAAAATGGGTGGAGAGATGTTTTATGGGCATTAGAATGGTCTGGTAATTTACCAGGATTTTTGAAGCAATATAAAATACACTTGCTTCACAACCTAGAAATATTGCCAGAATCAAAGATTTGCTCATGTGCTCACATAGATGATTGGATGGAGCTGCAAATAGGTGGAGGGGATTAATATGATCAAATTAAGGAGTGTGCAAAAGTACAACTCATTTGGATATCCCTAGCTAGTACTTCCTTCACAATGGCTTCTGTTTGACAGAAACTTTGAAAAATTGCTGAGGAATATTGGCTAGGCAAATAAAGTTGAACTTCTGCATGAGGCAATTATTTGGACATATAAGCATGCCCAAGGAGATGGGGAGCAATCAAGAAAAGATAGGTGGCACTTCCTTCACAGATAACCACACTAGACAGAAATGAAGAATAATTATTGGGGAATTATTTTTGAAAATGGCAATGAATAGTTTTGCCATATTTGTTCAAGATATGACCCAAACAATTTATAGAATTATTTGGGAATTTTTGGAGTGATGGAAATATAGGTTGCTTCACAACCTAGGGCAATTTGAGTTATTCCTTTAATAGAAAAGGAATATTCCCAATAAAAGAATATTGGGATTTGGGCTAGGATGGAAATGACAGGGTCTAGGGAAGGATTTGGATATGACAAGCCACTCTGGAAGCAAAGAAGAGGGCATCTTCTTCAGTTTACAGACCACAAAGCCACGAAAAAGAAAAACTCAGGCAAAAACCTCGGAAAAACAAAAGAAAAAGAAAGGGCAAAAAATCAGGCTGTCATA
>NC_057813.1:37220810-37234838 GCF_018294505.1 Triticum aestivum | reverse complement strand
GCCCTGGTATCTTGTGGGCTACTCGTGGCCCATATTAGCGTGAGACTGACGCCAAAATAATCCTATAAATACAGAAACCCAGAGAAATAACCCTAGATCGGAAGTTTCACCACTGCAAGCCTCTGTAGCCATGGAAAGCCAATTGGGAGCCCGTTCCGGCACCCTGCTGGAGGGGGAAATCATCACCGGAGACCATCTTCATTATCCCTGGCCACCATGATGAGGAGGGAGTAGTCCACCCTCGGGGTTGAGGGTTTGTACCAGTGGCTATGTGTTTAATCTCTCTCTCTCTCTCTCTCTCTCTCTTGTGTTCTTGATTTGGCACGATCTTGATGTATCGCGTGCTTTGTTAATGTAGTTGGATCATATGGTGTTTTCCCCTCTCTATCTTGTTGTGATGAATTGAGTTTTCCATTTGAGATTTTGTTCTTATTGGATTGAATACTTTTATGGATTTGAGAACACTTGATGCATGTCTTGCTATGAGTACCCATGGTGACAATGGGGTATCATATTGATTCACTTGATGTGTGTTTTGGCACTGAACTCGCGGAGTCCCGAGGTGACATTGGGGTAATCTATGCATAGGGGTTGATGCGCATTCTCGTCTTTGTTTCTCTGGTAGAAATCATGGGGCACTCTTTGAGGTTCTTTGTGTTGGATTGAGTATTATGAATCTGAAATTGTTTGATGCATATCGTATAATCAACTCACGGATACTCGCGGTGACATTGGAGTATGTAGGTGACATTAGAGTTGGTTGATGTGTATCATATGGTGTTATTTTAGTACGAACTCTTAGATAGATCGATCAGAAAGGATAACTTGGTGTTATTTTAGTATGAACTCTTGATAGATCGATCGGAAAGGATAACTTTGAGGTGGTTTTGTACCCTACAAACAACTTCTTCTTATGTTCTCTTCTAGATAAGAACTTTGGAGTGATTCTTCGTTGCATGTTAAGGGATGGTTATATGATCCAATTATATTAGCATTGTTGAGAGATTGCACTAGCAAAGTACGGACCCTAGTCCTCATTTTCAAGCATTACAATACCTTTTGTGCTCACTTTTGTTACTTGCTACCTTGTTGTTTTTTATTGTTACTATTACAAAAATCAGTGTCTACTATCATTACTACACTTGTATCACCATCTCTTCATCAAACTAGTCCACCTATACAATTTACCATTGTATTTGGTGTGTTGGGGACACAAGAGACTTTTTATTATTTAGTTGCAGGGTTGTTTAACAGAGACCATCTTCATCCTATGCCTCCCACGGATTGATAAACCTTAGGTCATCCACTTGAGAGAAATTTGCTACTGTGCTGCAAAACTATGCACTTGGAGGCCCAACACGAGTCTACAAGAACAAGTTGTGTAGTAGACATCAAGCTCTTTTTGAGCACAATTGCCATGGAAGTGAGTGCTTGAAGGTATATCTTCAGATCGTGTAGTTGAATCTTTTAGTTTCTTGTTTTATCACTAGTTTGGTTTATAAAACAAAACTACAAAAAAAATGGAATTGAGGTGGCCTCATATTATTCATCTTTATCATGTCTTTCTTGAAAATGATGGAAATTAAAATTGTGCTCAATTGATAGAAGAAGAATCCAATAAAATGTTTGGCACAAAATCTTTGAATGATGAGCATGATTGCAATGTTCTTGGTATGAATTCTTTGGATATCCATGATGCTAATGATATGCAAATCCATAAGGTCGGGGATGCTATGTTTGATGAAGATGATATTTTTAGTCCCCCAAGTTTTAATGAGAATATCTATTATGATGATTGCATGTCTCTTATTTATGATGATTACAATGATGAAAGTGGGTTTGGATGAGTGTCAACTTTATGTAATAATGATCCCACTATTTTCGAGGGTGTTGAATCTTATTGGAATAATAATAAAAGTGGATTTGGAGAGGTCATGACATTATTTAATGATGGATCCACTATTTTGGAAGAGGTTTCAATTGATTATGACAACAAAGTTGCTATCTATGATTATTATGGTGATGACATGTATGCTATAAAGAGTAATGATATCCATGAAACTTGTCATCATGATTTTAATGCTCAGTATGATTATTCTAGTCAAGTATCACATGATAGCTTTTGTTGAGTTTTCTCCCACTACTATTCATGAGAATAAATTTGCTTATGTGGAGAGTAATAATTTTTTTATGCATGTGGATCATGAAAAGAATGCTTTATGTGATAGCTATATTGTTCAATTCATTCATGATGCTACTTAAATTATTATGAGAGGGGAACATATGCTTTTACATATTGCAATAATATCAAGTTTCCTCTCTATGTGTTGAAAATCTTGAAGTCATGCTTGTTTTGCCTTCCTATGCTAGTTGATTCTTATTCCCATAAGTTGTTTGCTCACAAAATACCTAAACATGTTGCCCAGATCCACCAAGACATGACATATCCTGACCTAGTTGATCATGGGATCAACCAAAAGGGGGTATCGGCCCATGTGCTTGAGCCCTCGTGACAAGTTGGCGGTGCTAAAACACATGGGGACATCTGCCCATAGGGGTCATGATGTCCCTTTCTTAGGCAAGTAGGACCTCTTTCTTGCTCATTTAAAGATTCCTTCTAGTCTCGTGGTTGGTGTATATCCTCCCCACTTATAACACACTGAGCAATTATTGTATGTGGGGCCTGCCTTGCCCCAAGGCTTCATATTGCATTGCCTGATTGTCCCTTTGATTGGAGCTGTTAGTGTAAATCCATTTGAGAGTAGGGGCGGGGCAACTCCGTTCCTTTGGAAAGCGTTAATGGTGCCGATGAAGATGAGGATATTGATGCTCAACATCATTCCATATATCCTATTTGATATCATGAAGATCCCAATAGTCGCCGCCAACTACCGATGGTGTATAGCAAAGTACTAGAACAATAGTATAATAACATATGTGGATTTGTGTGACAATAGGGCAGAATCTCAATTAACCATATAGACATAGAGAGAAAATTTTACCCAAGTTTGGGCTTCCATAATGTGTGTAATGCTACTTGTGATAGGCGTTGGGTTTCCCTGAAGAGGAAGGGTGATGAGGTATAGTAGCAAACAGTATTTCCCCCAGTTAGGAGCCAAGGTTTATCGAACCAGTAGGAGACTCATGCAAACAAACATCAATAGTACCTGCACACACACAGAGACACAAATACTTGCACCCAACGCGGGCAAGAGGGTTGTAAATCCCCTTGTACTTGTTAATCGCAAGGATTAATTCTGATAGTGATAGATAAATAAATGGCAAAGGAAAATAAATGAAAATAAGTTGCAGGAACTAATTTTAGGGTTTTAGTAAATATGAAGTGAATGGACCCTGGATCCATAGCGTTCACTGGAGGCATCTCTCTCATGAGCATATCAACAGTGAGTAGACAAATTACTGCTGGGCAATTGATAGAATAGCGCATAGTTACGATGATATTCATGGCATGATCAATACATAAGCATTACATCTGCCACAAGTAAACCGACATCCATCTGCATCTACTAGTATTACTTCACCGCTCGACCGCTATCTAACATGCATCTTAAGCTATTGAGTTCATAACAAACAGGGTAATGCTATGAGCATGATGACATAATGTAGAAAAAGTAAGACCAAATAATATGTTCGAACCCCATAGTTTTACCCTTGTTAATAACAATACAAATACGTGCCTTGCAACTCCTCTGTCACAGAGTAGGGACACTGCAAGATTGAACCTACTGCCAAGCACCTCTCCCACTAAAGATAAATCAATCTAATTAGCCAAAGAAGATAGATAGATCAGAGAGAAATACAATGCTATACAATCACACATAATAAATCTCAGAAGACACTCAATTCATCATAAACACACAATTCATCATATCCCAACAAACACACCGCAAATATTACATCGAATGGATCTACGAAGAGATCATTGTATTGAAGATTAGAGAGAGAGAGAGAGAGAGAAAGAGAGAGAGAGAGAGAGAGCTACTGCTATGGACCCGTAGGTCCTATGGGAACTACTCACACATCATCATGGAGGTAGCAAGGTTGATGAAGAGTGGCTTCCGTGATCGATTCCCCCTCCGGTAGAGTACCGACGGAGTACTCCAGATGGGGTCGCGGAAGAACATAGGCTTGTGGTGGCGATAAAATTGTTTCAGGTCTCACTCTGGGTGTTTATGGATTTTGAGGAATTTATAGCGATGGAATTAGGTCAGGGAGACCTCCGAGGGCCCCACAAGCTCAGGTGGCGCCGGGGCGCACCGTGTGAGCTTGTGGCCCACTCGTAGATCTTATGCCCCCGAAGCTTCAAGGTATCTTCTAGTCTAGAAAAAATCACCGTAAAGTTTCATTGTGTTTGGACTTCGTTCGGTATGGTGATAACCCACAAGTAGAGGGGATAGCGACAGTCTTTGAGGGTAGTATTTCACCCAAATTTATTGATTTGACACAAGGGGAGCCAAAGAATATTTATGAGTACTAGAAATTGAGTTTTTAATTCAACACACCTCGAGAACTAAATATCTGAGCAAAGTGTTTAGTAGCACAATAGTATGATACTTTTGATAGCAGTGATAACTGTAGCAATAGTAACAAGAACAATAATCATAGCAATTTTGTAGTGATTGTAACAACAACAACAACGGTAGTAAGTTAGCAAAGATCAATATTTGCGTAGGCATTGGATCAGATGGATATTTGTGTTGGATGACACCCATCATATAATAGTCACAACCTATAGCGATACACAATAGCTCTAATTCATCAATGTAATGTAGGCATGTATTCCGTAAATAGTCATACATGCTTATAATAAGAACTTGCATGGCATCTTTTGTCCTACCCTCCCGTGGCAGCGTGGTCCATAAGGAAATCTAAGGGATATTAAGGCCTCATTTTACTACAGAACCTGAACAAAGCATTAACACATAGTGAATACATGAACTCCTCATACTACCGTCATCACCAGAGTGAATCCCAATTGTTGACACTTTGGGGTCTGTGGATCATATATAACACGTAATAGGTGCATACAACTTGCAAGATAGGATCCAAAACAAGCTTATATTCATGAAAACATAATAGCTTTAGATCTGAAGTCATGGAACTCAGGCCCTAGTGACAAGCATTAAGAATAGCAAAGTCATAGCATCATCAATCTCAGAACATAGTGGATACTAGGGATCAAGACCTAACAAATTGACTCGATTACATGACAAATCTCATCCAAATCCATCACCAGCCAGCAAGCCTATGGAGGAATTACTCACTGCCAGTGATGAGCATCATGAAGTTGTTATTGATGATGATGGCGACGAATCCCCCTCTCTGGAACCCCAAACGGACCTAGAACAACCCCCACAATGAAGAACAGGAGGTGGCGGTGGCTCCATATAGTAAAACGCGATGACACTTCTTCTCATATTTTTCTCTCGATGAAACAAATTTTATAATGCTAGAATTAGGCCAGGCAGCCACCTGTGGCCCCCACAAGGTAACAGGGCACGCCCTATTGCCTTGTTGGCAACAGGTGGCCCCTTCAGGTGGATCTTTGTTGCAGTATATTTCTTTTATTCCATCAAAAATCTCTAGAAAGTTTTGTCCGATTCTAAGAAATTTTATTTCTGCACAAAAACAACACCATGGTAGTTCTGTTGAAAACAACAATAGTCCAGGTAGTTTCATTCAAATCATGCAAATTAGAGTCCAAAACAAGAGCCAAACTGTTTGGAAAAGTAGGTACGATGGAGACGTATCATATGGTTTTTCTATGAAAGTAAGAAATAGGCAAAAACAGGAACTGGCACTGAGCACTGAGTTAATAGGTTAGTTCCCAAAAATGATATAAAATGGCATATAAAGTATACATGATTGATAATATAATAGCATGCACTACAAAAAAAATACATTTCCGTGATGATATGTGTTTGTCACAGTAGGTCGCATTTTTGTCATGCATGTACATCCATGACGAATTTATAACAGAATCAAGATAGTCATACCTATGCTGTCGTAGAAGTGTTCCATGACATTACCAAAATTATCATCACGGAAGTGTCCACTTTCATGACGATAAATCGCGCGTCACAGAAGTGCTTTCGTCAAGGGTGACCGACACGTGGCATCCACCGTAACGGAACGCCGTTAAGCTATCGGGTCAGGTTTTGGATCCGATAACCCGTTAACAGCCCCGACCAATGGGGATTTTCCACGTGTAAAATCATCATTGGCTAGAGGAAACACGTGTCGGTTCATCGTTGGGATAGATGTCATCCACTCATTGGACAGAAGGCGCCTATGATACGTCGACACGTGGCACGGCCAATCAAGTTTAAATGGGCCGGCCCAACTAAAGGCCCACAAGATTTTGTGGCCCTTAATTGGCCGGCCCAGTTAAAGGCCCACGAGATTTTGCGGACTATAATGGGCTGGCCCAGCTAAAGGCCCACAAGATTTCGTGGGCCATAATAGGCCGGCCCAGGTAAAGGCCCACAAGATTTTTGTGTGCCATAATGGGCCGGCCAAGGTAAAGGCCCACAAAATTCTTGCGGATCATAATGGGCCGGCCCAGCTAAAGGCCCTCGAGATTGCGCCGACATTAATGGGACGGCCCAGCTGCAGGCCCACAAGATTTTGAGGACCCTAGTAGGCCGGCCCATTAACTGGCTGCCATGTTTTGGGCCAAATGCTGACCCATAATTGATCTGGTCCATTAATGGCCTGCCATGTTCCGGGCCTAATAACGGCCCATATAAGATCCAGCCCGTTAAAAGCCTCCCACTTTCTAGGCCAAATCACGGCCCAGATCAGGTTCGGCCCTTTAAGAGGCTTTGGGCTCAATTATGGCCCATATCAGATTCGACCCGTTGACTGGACGCTATGCTTTTGGGCCCACTTGCTAAAGGCCCATTTAGTAATTCGGCTTGGTATTAGTTTCGGCCTGTTAAGGGCCCATTTAACATTTCGGCCCTATATTAATTTCGGCCTGTTAAAAGCCCGTCATATAGTTGGGCCTAACTACGACCCGGTTTGCATCCGGCCTGCTCGCAGCCGATATCTGATTGGGCCAAACAAGGACCGAGACAACTTTGGCCTGTTAAAAGCCCGTGAATTGATTCGCACAATCATGGGCCGGGGTCCATTTCATGCTGCCGCCGACCCGTGAGCTATTCGGCACGTTTCAGGCCCAGCCTACTTCTCAGCCTCCTAAAAGCCCATTGAGTTTTCTTGCGAAAAGAGGGCCGGGGGTTACTCGGCCTATTAAAGGCCCAAATCTACTTGTGGGCCAGTTTGACGGGGCCGATGATGCGGATCATACATCATGATTGCATGATGGCCCGATTATGTATCGTAATTTTATGGTTTGGTCGGTTTACTGGGAAGACAGGACATATATACAGTAAAATAACTGCAGCATCGTGAATAAGAAAAAAGCTAGACTATACAATAAAGAAATTACGGCATATTACATCCACTGGGCATCAAAGTTCGCCACTATGATAACAAAGCACAAGCAGACAGCAAATTACATACACTGGGCATCAAAGATCGCCACCAGTGCAAATAAAGACGCCAACAAAATAATATACAAAACCGACAACACTTCAATAGAGTTCAAGAAAGGTTAGCCCTGCTGGGGAGCTGCAGCGCAAACAACTGAGCAAGATGATGAGACTGCGCTTGTTCAACACTTATATCTTCCTCACTCTAAAAGATAAACAAGCAGACAGATGACAGGTTTCGCACATAAAAGTATCAGTGCTGACAATTCATCACATTTCTTACTGACGAATAAAGTGACACAGTTTAAAATTGCATTAACACAATATGGTATTGTTCAGGTCAAGACATGGCAGGAAATGACATTGTGAAGGAGTTGGCAGCTTCATGACACCACTGGATTACAGATCAAGAACTCATAAGTATCAATGGTTAGTGTGCTGTCAATTTATCCCATTTCAGATTGGCAAATAAAGAGATGGTTTAAATAATAGTAGAATGATATGACATTGTTCATAGTTAAAACATTGCAGAATATGACATTATGCTGTAGTGGGTAGGTTCACCACACCACTAGATTACGGATGAAGAACAGAAGCATACATGCAGTGCAAAAGAAGATCACTTGCTGTGAATAGTTTAATTTACATGGTATGAAGAAGGAACTTGGTTGTACAACTAAAAACTTAAATTGAGAAGGACAAACTTTTGTTTATGAACTACATAATAAACTTTAAAATGCAATTTGATGCAAACACCAAAAATAAACAGCTGTTGCAGTCATGCCTAACCAAATAAACACAACAAAGTTTGAAGGCTTGAGAAGGACAAACTTACATTACTGGTGAAGACAGGCTCTATAAAGACCTTGTCCATGCTGATGGGGGGGCAATTCAAGAAGTTTAGCACAAAATCTTCTTCATAAGCATGGGCTTTATTCTACATTTTGTTAAGAGTAAATATAGATGTGATAATATACAAAAAAATGGAGAATATTTAAGATAAGATGAAGAGTGATGCTACATAACCAAGTAGCTATAAATGTATGTGCAGCGATATAGGCAAAAGGCACAGCCAAGAGCAATGCACAACTAAACTTATTCAGTACCAACCTTATGGTAAGAGTAAATATAGATCTGATGTGTAGAAAATGGAGGGCAAAGGAAAATAAGCTGCAGAGTGATGGTACATGAACAACTACCTGTCAATATAAGTACACTGATAAAGGACAACATGTACTTACAAGAACAATACAGAGCTAAAAAAATTCATTGGCATTGGATATATTCTACACTAATGTAACCATTCATACAGATCAGATAATTTGGAGCGAACAATTGATAAGCAAGCTATCATGCATACTGCTATCACATAATGAACCAGGTATGTATGCAAGTACAATGATACATGACAATAGGTACTAACAAGAGCAAAGCAGCTGGCAGCATATTTGCGATATCCTGTCGTTATTTTCAAACCAGAATTCTTCTTGGAGCTGATTTCCTGCAAAAAAAAATCTGTAAGGCACATGCGGAAAAGTAGAAGTTCAAATTGACATGTGATTTCATAGACAGTACCTCATCCTGGGAACGAGATCAGTGCATAACAAGGTTTTTCCATTCAATGTTTTCTAAATTTAGCACATGAGACTTCACCGGAAATTCATTTATAGACTTGCCATCAAAGTGTGATTTCCTCGGGTAACACCGATACTGCTGCAATGCTTCCTTGAAAAGCACAAGCAAGCTTTGCTCGTCATGACTATCCAGATTGACCCTCACCTAGTTACAACAATGTAATGTAAATCATTGATGTGTTCGATCAGCAGAAAATAGGAAAATAATAACCATGAATAATATCACTTACATGTAAGTTGGACAGGAAGACGTGAAAATGGTGTTTGTATTCACTATAATATTCCCATGATGGGAATATATGCACGTAGTCCCTAACAACATTGAAAGCATTGTCTTTTAAACTGGGAATAAATGGAATGGGGTTCCAATCTGTAGGAATTGGCCGTCTCTGCAGTTGGGATAGGTCTTCGGCCAGTGGACTTGCTGTACTTTTTGCTGGAGGTGGATTTTTCTATGGTACGGTTGGTGCTATGGCAAATGAAATCGGTATACCTTTTGCTGGAGTGCAGGTCCTGTGTGGCCAGTGACGTATGGGTATAGTCTGCTGGAGTTAGTCCTATGTTTTGTGTCACTGGTTGTACAACCAATATAAGTGGGGCGCTGTCTGATTTCTCCGGCACCACCACGTTTTTCAAGGACTTTGCTGGTGCTCCTTCAGCTTCGGAAATCAACCTCTTCCTTTTTGATATCTGATGCACAAGAATGACATTTGTGTGGAAAAACATGGTATGACGACAGATGGAATATGTATTGATAATGGATGAGCATGGCATCTCGAGTTATATGATGAGTAAACTAAGCAGATGGTGGTGCAACAAAGTAGAAGAAATGCAAGACAACATATGCAAGATACGCGCAATCAATAAAACCTTGCCAAATTAGAACAGACACCTTGATGGGTGAACAGGACAAGCCATCTGCCTTTGACTCCTCAAGGTTAGAGTAGTCATTAGGATGATATTCTGAACAAGAATCAATAGATGGGGAGCGTACGAGTTTCATTGCTTCGAGAATGGAACTCAATGCCTTGGTGCCACTTTTGTAAGTCATTGCAGTGTTCCACAATATTCTTCTGACGCGCGGATTCTGATATGCACTGTAATTGCGTATAATATCTGAGAACCATGAAAACATAAATAGTTGTGAGATTATCTTTGTAATGCAGATGATATTCTAATATAGGGGCGTCCCTGTAAACACTTATGTGCTATCATTGGATTCTGATGAGAGAGCTCATGTGTGCTGTAATATCGTGCGTGCATTTATATAATCTGGCATAAGTACACAAAAAATAGGCTCCAGAAGCAAGGATAGCTAGCAGATGATAGGTTCATAATATAATGTATAGAGAGTTTATTGCCAAACCATGATAACAAGAGCACACAGCAACTAGGCAGATCATAGTGTACATAACAGGGGTACACCATAACCACGATATATAAATCGGGAAAGTGGAACTGGCTTGAAAATACGGTGTTGTATTGCCGCTAGTAATTGAAAGCCTATCGATCACGTACAGGCCAGCACTATCGAACATGGTAAAGAAGAGCAAAGCAGATTTTGGATAATGAAATGTTTGTTGCACAGTGCCCACACATCATGAACCAGAGCGCATTAAGAATGCAACTCCCAAGTCCCAACTGTCTCTCGACCATTTTAGGCAGTTGGATGAAGATCCTACGTCTCCTAACCCTTCTTCTTCCTCGTCTCTGATTCTTCCCATACAGAACACCGCACGGGCCGCCGGCCGGACCACCGACCCCCATTGCATGTGTTCCTCCGCCACCCCCACCCCCTACCCGCGTCGAGTTTTCTTTGTTCGGCGAGGCCCCACAACCACCCGAGCCCCTTGGATCGCACCGGCGAACTCCGGCGAGCTCTAAAAAATCAAATGACCCAATTTTGAAATTTAGTCTACTATGATTTAACTAGTGTGGAATATAAAAGGGGAAAACCATAAGCATTGGGAGTATAGTGTTGAGCGTGCCATGGCGGATCTAAAGGTGCAAACCGGACAAAGGCAACTTCGCAACCAAGACAAGAAATCAGAGTAAAGCAGTGGCGATATATTTTCTTGCTGTGATAAATAAGTTGAGCAGATACGAAAGAGTACCGCCTATGGTGCGGCGCCGTGTACGCATCTGCTGAGAATTTGAAGGTGCTGCGGTAGTGATGGCTGTCGGCAGCGTGGAAGCAGATCTAGGAGGGTAGACGGTGGCGGCGGGGCGTGGTGGACGAGACGGTCGTAGGAGCGGCGCCGGCAAGGTGGACGACGATGGGGATGAAGCGAGAGGACGGGATGCAAGGATCCCGGTCTGAAGGCGTGGATGAGAGAGGTCGATCTCTTGTAATGGACGGCGGCGTCGGGGTATCAACTTCGGCATGGTGGAGGAGGACGGCGGTGGATGGGGTGGCGGCGGTGGTGGACGGAGGAGGGTGGGGTGGAGAGGGTGTTTTGGCACCCACGAAGTACGAATGGGAAAAAGAGAGGTAGAGAGGAAGGGGGGAACCATGTATTCAGGGCGCGCTTGTCTCAAATGCAAGGAAATTTACAAACTTAGCCCCCGTTTCAAATTTCTACTACATCACAGCAACATTAGTCGGTTGGGGATAGGACGGTAATCTCGCATACACCGAATATTTGCCGACGAGAGTTTGTTTTTGGCGCCCACCGTGTATGAATATGAATCGGGGAGGGAGTCGATTTCGGCCGAGGGCACACTGTGTTTTGGCACCCACCGTGTATGAATCCGGGTGAGAGGCGGTTACGTCACGTTTGGGTGAAATTACAAATCTACCCTTATCGAAACCTATAGATATCCAGCAGATAGGCTTTGCGTGGCAGGGATAGGCAGTAGTGATTTCCATCTCGCGGATTTTGGTTTCGGGCGGTTACTACGACTTTCCCTGCTTCGTTCAAATTTTGCACAGTGCATGTTTACCGTGCCAACTCAATTCAAATCCCGTTTGTATTCTACTATTTTTTTTTCCGGGCGGGATCCATTTTCAATTGGAATTACATTCTTATACATCATTTTTTATATATACTTTCAAAAGCACAACACCATTTATACATAAATATGGTTCACAAATGGCATGATCTCAGATTCATAAGGTTGTATCCATCAATTTGGATTTTCAAATATTTGAAACCACTTTATGTTGAAATCCAATGTATGCATTCCTCGCTAACTGTCTCCAATTAATATGTGTTTCATGCGGTTTTTTAACTTCTCAAACATGTATAATGTGTTTCACACACGCAACATATAGTGTAATCCCGTTTAGACATTAATTGCATATAAACCATGCATTGTTTGTAATTGAAGAATCTATGGATCACCAATATTGATAAACTATATAACATTACACGTGTGCCCAAATTCAAATGAATATGCATGTTTGATACACCAATTTGCATTATGATATTATCGATGTCGTGATCTCCAGTTTAAATATTTGAATCCCCTTTAATCCAGATATTCGTCTCATATAGCTATCACTCATGCTTATATAGGACTATCTCTCTGGACCTATACGCGTTCATCGTCTCTCAGGCATCTCTCGTGCTACCTGTATGTCGACAATGATCTTTTATCTTTGTAACACACCGACGGTACTCTCTCCCTCGACCTTCATCACTCTATCTCTCTCTAAGTATATCTTGCTCCCTGCTATGTGTCTCTAGCTATGATTCTCCATGTGGAATCTCTTTCTCTCACACAAACACAAAACTTTGTCTCCCGCGGTCTCATTTCTCTCAACTATTCCCATGTGTGCCACTCGCACACCCCTCATACAGAGATGTCTTTCGCTCCTTAGATATGAGAACCTACGACTCTTCCTCTTCAATATCTCTTTCTCACACACAAACACAAACTTTGTCTCCCGGGGTCTCATATTTCTCCATTGTTCTCTTGTATGTCGCTCAAACACACCCTATCTCCCTAGAGATATCTTGAGTTCCCTCATATGTCTTTCTAGCTATCACTCTCGTTGTGAAATATCTTTCTCTCTCGCAGACACAAAACTCCGTCTCTCTGGATCTCATTTGTCTCTGATATCTGTTTGTATGTGACTCACATGCACCCTCTCTCTATCTCTCTCACACCCACACACATAACCCAGCCTTCTGATCCACTCGACTCATATCTCCAACGCACACTAGCTAGCATCTTTATCTTCCTATTTATCTGTTTCTCCATCAACCTTCTTTCTCGCCCTCACTCTTGATTCCTATCACGCACACTACATATGTTTCTCTCTACATGCAGTCAAGTGCCCTCTCACACACATATATAACTTCACCCTTTGAAACACTCGACGGTCATCTCCGACACCCAAACTAACAGATGTCTCTCTAGCTAGCATCTCCATCTCTGTATCTATCTGTAGTTTCTCCGTCAACATTTCTTTCTCGCATGAAGTCTTGCTTCCTATCACCTACACTATATATGTCTATCCATACATATGCATTTATAGGTTGATATCTTTTTCACAATCGTTGCGCCTCACCCCCTCTGCTCGCCATAGATGCATGCTCCAGCCCACGCCACTATCTCTTAAAGACAAAAACACATGCTCAATTGTCGGGCCTTCTTCCCTGCATTCTCACATGCATGCATATTGTCATACCGATCCGTCTCTCCCATGTCGTTGATGTTAGGACTTTTGTCTTCTTTCTTTTATATCGATCATGCGCGCGCACACACACACACATCCCACGTATACATGTATACCTCTCACACATGCACGTTCAAGGTCTCTATGTCTCCATACGTAGTTAATTACCCTCAATCCTAACGCCACATCAAATTGTTCTCCTCTTTTGTGCACATAACTTCCGCCTGGATGGGCAAAACACACTCACACTTAA
>NC_057813.1:37196194-37220341 GCF_018294505.1 Triticum aestivum | reverse complement strand
CCCCACAAACACTTAGACTCCATCTCTCTCTCTCTCTCACACACACACAAACTAAGACTCCATCTCTCTCTCCTCTCTCTCTCTCACACACACACACAGACACACACACACACACCACACACATACTAAGACTCCATCTCACACACACATGCTCTAGGCGGAGCATTTGTTCCTACCACCCTTCATCCAACCTTACCCGTATGATAAACAATCACCTTTATTTACTTGCATAACATGGACAGTTTCCACTTTACTTTAGTAGTCAGCAAACTTATCATCTGTACCCTTTTAAAAAAACGAGTTGGCGATGATGGTGTGCCTGCCATCTTGTAATACAGACCGTATGATCTATATTTGACGGATAGGAAGCAAACTATGATAATTTTACAAAAGATACCCGCACCTCTCTCCACATCATTATCTCCCGCAACCTCATTGCTCAGCAATTAAAAAAGGAATAAGTCTCTGGAACAATCTAGCATGCATGGTGGCCGCTGCCACCTGCCGATGCGGTCCATCCCCATGCCTCCGCCCATTCCGACCACCAGTCACCACCACGCTCCACTCCTCCTCGCCTTATCTCTCATCTTTCATTTTTTCGATGACATTCTCGAGATACCAGTTTTCCGATAAAATTCTCGAGATATCATTAGTTTTTACACATGGGATTACTCCTGCATGGGTCAATCACAACAGGTGTTTTGTAAAAAAATGCATATTGATGTTCCGTGCAATGCACGAGAATCTTGCTTGTAATTATATAACGCAAATCACGAGCAGGAAGTGACATTTTTTTGACACAACCACGTTAACATGGCCACGTAAATCATGAGCAGGAAGGAGAAGGGAAGCTGGCTGTGTAGTAACGTTTTTTACCACAATTTATTAGGAAACTGAGTGCAATAATTGAGTAGTTTTGCAAACTACCATTACTACTACACCTGAAACGGTTCAAAACCTATACTCCCTTGCCAGCGCGTGCTTCCCACGTGAAATGGTTAGCGTCGCCCTGGAGCGTCAGTGTCGCATTAATGCCTGGTCAGAGCGGAGGCGACCTCTCACTGGCGCCGGCTTTGAAGTGGCGCGACGGCCGAGAGAGCGCCGCTTCCCGGTGCACGCGTCTGCTCCGCGTCGAGACTGGCCATAGGCCCTGTTTAGATCCATGGGTTAGAGTTAGTTTGAGCTAGTTGAGGCTCAAATAGCCCTAAAGTATCCAAGCATGAGGGTTTAAATTGGAGCAAGTTGCACCGAACCCACAAAAAAAAACTATCCCACCCAAGAGGTGCTAACTGGAGATAGTTCTCATTGGGACCACTGAAAAATCACTTTTCTCTCTCCATGAAGTGCATTTATTGTTAATCTAACCCTGTCACCCAAACACCTCTTTGGCTACAGTTAGTTCAGGGTTAGTTATGAGTTAGTCTAACCTCTAGCTAAGTTAGAGTATCAAACAGGAGTAGTATAGGATATGAAAGTTGCTCAAAGCATACATGCAAATTCGTACGTGTAAGCATTTTTTTCTTTTTAAAAACGGAATGTGAAAGGAATTTTTTTAGAATGCTCTTGGCATGTCGCTAACATTTGATAGTTAACCTAGCTCAATAGACGGCAGAAACGCCAACCCACCGCACTTTGATAGAGACAAGGAGGGAGAAGCGATACAGGCTGTTGGATTACTAGAGATAGGTGTCGCACGGAAGCCAAGAAATATGGTGATAGCGTGGGTTAGCCATGTACTAGTATGATGTAACTACACTAGGCTGCCGTGTTTCGTACTCTTCCAGTCCACTGTGGAGATGATTGGTTAATTTTATATCGCTGAATAATATTAAATATTATGAGTGCAGACGCTCCACCACGAGGTTCCTTGCTCCTTCTTGATCTTCCGGAATCTATGTTCTTCCACTCTATTTTTTTAGTGAGCTTTGTTCATCCTTTTGCCAACACGCGAGACATCTAGCATCAAGGCGCACGTGTTATGCAACGATCGTTCCATCTATACGAAGAACATGTGGCACTGGAACTACGAGACGGAAATGTACCCAGGAGTGGACGTACGAACCTGAGTAATGTAGCGCAGTAAGTGAAGTAGAAAGGCACAAATGGTATGAACATGCGTGGCATACAGGGTGTGTTTGGTTGCGTTCTCGTCTCAGCATAGTTGTTCCCTCTTTCATGCATACTCAACTAAACACCCCTCTTCATGCATGCTCTCTTCATGCATGTTTCTAGTGTATTTGTGCTAAACTAGTGTGGACTCATGCACCCTCCATACACTCTACCAAACACCCGAAAGTAGGTCGAGAAGGGAACTCTTGGGCGGCATTTGTCTCTTACTACGTACTACCACTAAATGTTGTACGTGCAATGCACGGTGATGTTATGGAGTACGTGCCTAAGTACTATACTACTACTATATTAGTTGGAGGCACATATTAACTTTTATATTTGTTTACGTGTATGCCCCGAGACCTTCCAACTAGACGTGTCTTTCTCTCCAGGTCGCACTTTGTATCGTTCATGCCACTAAGTACTACTATGTGTGGTCTCCGACCCAGAAGTGGAAGAAGTGGAGACGCTCTACCACGCTGTTTTTTCCGCTGGGCTCTACCACGTTGTTCATGTCCCACTCCTTTCACTGACGTGTGGGACATCCAACACGTGCCGTGTTTGGCACCCTTCGTCGTAAGAGTTGAAACGCTAGCATTCATCAGAAATAAAAAATAATTATAAATCGGCAGTGATACTATTTTTTTTGCGAACCAATCAGCAGTGATACTATACCACGCGGTTTCCTTGCTCCTCGATATTGGAAAGAATACTTCCGTTCGCCAACATGTGGAACGTCGACCATCCTGGTCCACTTGCCATGCACGCAGAACTCCAAGGAGAGTCACCCAGGTCGTCGCGCCGCAGTAACAATGACTAATGAGACGTCAAATCACATGCCACTTCCCACTTTGAAGTTGCTCGGACGAAGGAACCATCATGACTTCGTTGAATTCCGCTTCTTGAAGAAAACTACTGTACCAGCAGTACTGCTAGCTACAATATTTACTCCAACAGAGGCCTCCTTTCGTTCATAGGATAGGAATATGAAAATCATAGGAAGTGAGATGACATGCATCTCAATTCCTATAGAGAAAGAGATGCCATTTGATGCATATGATAGGAATTTTTCTATTTAGTCTAGGCTAATGTACTGGTAATCTATTTATATATAAAAAGTGCTTGATGGGCTGACCAGAAAAAAGAGAAATATATTAGAAAATCCCACAAAAATCAGAAACATCCAACCATTTATTTAATACAATAAACAATTATAGCCATTATATTTGTTTTAAGTGTAATAATTACCCACCATTGCCATTATGAAGAAAACCATTCATTCACATTACCTATAGATAAGAGCGTGTGATCCAAAAGAGACCTGACTTGGCGTGCATGCATAAAATTCCCTAGAAAAAAAAACTACATGCATGAATGCACAACGTGGCCTGACTTCTTTTTATATCCATGCGTGCATGCATAGGACTTCCTTTAAAAACAAAGATACATGCATGACGTGGGAGCATTCCTTTTTATATGCATGCATGCATACATGCTTCCCTTAAATATGTACACATTTATAAAAATATACATACATCTATGTACTACATGGTAAAATTATTTTATGGGTCCCCTAAAAAAATTAAGGATTAACTAGAAAAGAAAAATATAGTAGAAATCCTACAAAAAAAATATAAACATATGCATGTTTAGTCATGCTTGGATTTCTTCACAAGTTGGGAGTTTGATCCCTATAATTTTAAATTTCATGGAATTGCCTAAGTATTAGGATGCCTTTTTGTTATATTATGTGGTGTGCCATGGTGAAATCTTCAATTTCGACAGAAAAAGCAAGGATCTATTTAGTTTCTATTTTAATTTACATGGTTCCCTCTCAGTGGAGATGGTCAGTATTTATTCACTTCACTTGACTCCATAATTTTAAAATAAAATAAAATATGATTGAGAGACAGCCAAATACTTCTTAGAAAAATCCGTATATGTAAGAAAATCAGAAAGAAGATAAGAACAAGAGGCTCACCACAGTGGTGCCGGCGACAAGATCGGCGCGGGCGATCAACGGCGGTGAAAACGGGGACGGGGCGTTTATTCCCAAAATATTAGTACGTGCCATTTAGTTAGTTTCCACACAATTTAGTACTCGATAATCAATTGCAAAAGAAGATAATTAGTCTACAAAATTCCATGTTAATCAGTAAATAGTGGCCCTTGATCTGGTGGGCTTTTTAAAATTATAACTATGTAACCGTCGGATATGCGTACCATATACAACATCGTGGCCACCAAACGTGAGTCCTAATGTGCTATAGTTTTTTTTTTTTTTTGAGAACCTAACGCATATAGCTAACGTGCCATACCTGGTCTCTCACAAAAACTCAAACTCTCTACTGGAACGTGTCATACGGAAGCTATTCTGTCCCTAAAGCCCAAGAAACAAGATTACTATATCTTCCTGTCAAAATAAGAAAAACTAAAGAACTACATATAACATGATCGTCCATCATCCACCGCATGCAGAAAACATGTCTCTTGCATGCATACTAATAGCAAGGAGCTAGGTACCAGATCGCTTGGAGACTAGTCATGCACACAATGTCAACCAGATCGATCAACTACTTGCGCATGCTCGATAATGATGATGCCAAACTGCCAAGAAAATCTTGAGACCATGTGCTCGCCTCTACCGCCAAATCTCATAGTATTTCTTAAAGCTATGGCCAACATCGCCGTATTAAAATCTATGTATCATATTAGATATGTATGATGTCCGGCCGCTGCTGCCATATTCTGATTTACATATCATCTTAGGTATGTACACTTTCCGGCCCCGTACTGCCGCATTCAGTTTTAGGAATCAGCTCAGATATGTACCCTGTCCGGCCACCGTCGTGTTCCAGTCTATGTATCAGCTCAGGTATATAAGCTTCCGTCCGCCATCATCCATATTTGGCTTGGTTCCCTCAGTCGGCCATTCGTAGCCTCCACGTACATGCATACCAGCATTGTGAGATTTTAATCTTGCCTAGGTAAGCACCATACATGCACCCATGCAATGCAAGACCGATTAACCTAATGAAATACTACAATGCAAGACAGATTGATACATGGACAACTTAGAGCGACATAAAGGCACACGTACGTCATAGGTGTTTCTTCTTTGAGTTCTCCAGTTAGCAAGCACTACCAATTTTCACGGCTGCTACCTATATGAACAATACAATTATGAATTTGGAAAGAAAAAAAATGCATGCACAAAACCTGGTGCAAGACATGCATGAGATCAGGCAAGAAGGATATGTGGGTCGATTCCAATATGATACATGTGTAAGTTGTATCATATGAAGGAAAAAAACTATGTTTCTTGACAATAACTAAAGACAAAAACAAGGAATCACACTAATTATGATGTTCATTATGCAAAAAATGTCATTTCGGTTCCTCTAAAAGATAAATGTCATAAAAAACAATGTGTGGTAAAAATAATAACGGTATGACACAAGTGGGGCAAGGAGATGTTTCTAGAATGTACAATCAATATACAATTTTGATAGATGATATCTCTAGGAAGTCCTTGATAATATAATACATATGCAAATAAATTAATGTTTGCGATGATTATTATCTAGGTGTTTAGACTGTACATTAAGTCTAACCTCACATGAGCTAGGATTAGTTTCTCACGGATAATTATAGTGCCACAATTTAGCCGACCATATATAATAGGTAAAAACAACATGAGCAAGATAGAAAAGCAAGCTATGTGTATATGATGAGACTGAAGGAGAAAAAAATATTTTGGTTAAACTGTTGTAAACAACAAATAATGCCAAGTATGCTTATACATTTTAGTTACAAAAAATATGCCATGGTATTCAGAAGATAAGAGTGTTATTACTACCCCGGATTGTTCCCATAGTTTCGTTATATTGATCCTCTTTGAGTACAAGCACTTAATTGTGTTCATCCCTAAAGAAAAATTATAACTCAAAAGTATATAAATACCTCTCGACAGAAGATATGTGCTTAGAAAAAGATTTTAAATCTTCTGTATGTCTCTTTGCTATTGTTAGAGGTTCTTGATTAATTACAATCTTGCAATGCATATAGTTTTTCTATACTTACGACAGAAAAGATGTCACCTCTTACAAGATATGAAAAACACCATTAGCGGAAAGTTTGGTTAGTAAAAAATTCTAATATCAACACTATGTGATACGAGGGAACATTCAAAATTTAATGTTGTCTAATATTGTTCTATGGAAAATATACTGAACTTTTCACTTATATTCAGTTTGTGAAGTCAAGTTTGTATTTTTATTTATGATATACACAAGATTAAATTATGTTGCGAAAGGATCAACTTTTAAATGAAACAAAATTGGTCCCAATTCTTCTTTAGACAAATCGAATAACATGTTCCCCAAAGAAAGTCTAAGATGTTGACTATGTAAGTTACATTTGTAAAATCCTAGCCTGCGCATCGAGCGGGCCACTTTGCTAGTTTGCTCTAAAAACTACAGTAGTAACTAGTAGTACTGGTACATGCTCGTACTCAGACAGAGACACACACACTAACTACTAGTACTACTACTTCTCACATGCTGGCCAGACGTCGTCGTTCTCCTTCCCGTCTTTGTCGGCGACACCCCACCGTGCTTGGATCTCCGCCGACCTCTCCACAGCAGCGCGTGCGTCCTTTTCTTTCTTGCAGCGGTGGGCCTCTCTTTTCTTGAGTGCTTTCTGACTTTTCCGCTCCCTTTGTGCGGCTTTGGCCGCCTCTTGCTCTACCGCCCATTCGGCCATGGCATCTTCAAATTCCTCCCACATAGTTGTGAGGTCGCGAGCGGCGATGAACTCGGCACGGCGGGATGCCATCGCTTCCCTACCATTTTGTGTGCGTTCGTGGGCGGCGAGGAACTCGGCGCGGCGGGATGCCATCTCTGCCTTACCGGTTAGTGTGCGACACGGTCTTGGTGAGAGCTCTAGGATGGAGTGGCCGGACAACCGTATAGTGCATTGGTTTGTCAAGAGCTCAAGGATAGAAGACGAAGCAAATTAGGATTTCCCTTCAATCCTGGTCATTTATTACCGAGTAAAATGCATTGGCGGTCATCTAACTTGTCTTGATAGCTCACTTTGATCATTGTATACGAGATATGGTGATTATACGGTCGCTGGCTCGGCGTATAGCTTCGTATTTGTATGGTTGACCAGTCAAACAGTCCGCATGCGCCTTATCAGCTCGTGTTCTTTATCTATCTACGCGGGCTTACCTGTGAATGGAGAAAGAAATACTGTAAAAACCAAAATTATGCGTATGTGGGGAATCAAACTACGGACTCGTCGCTGCAACGCACCCTCGTCAGCCAAATCAAAATGAAATACTTCACGTCAGACACTCACGCTCACGCTGTCAAAGCATGCTAATGCATGGACGTCGCCCTCTAAATGAAAGTCCTCCTCATGGCGCAACGCAAACGGCGAGCCCATCACCTGCGCGCCCCGGCGGTGCCTGACATTACTGTTTAGACGTTTGATGGAGGCCTACGCGAACGCCGAGCATGTATTCACTTGGCTCAACACCAACGGTCATACTCGGACCGCCTTGCTCATGTATATCGTCCATCACAACGACAATCTATAAAATAACCTAAGCTAGAGAGGGTACTATGGTAGTATGGTACGGAGTATGTACTATCATGAGCGACCGATCTTAGCGCCACTGCACACCGAAACCCCTTCCATCGCTAGCGCTCGCTTCCCGCCTGAAACGTTCACCGTCTCTCCAAAATGTCAATGCCGCATTCACCGGACTTAACTGTAAGTGCAATTGGTGTGTCACTGACATGCGGGCCAAACGCCCGTTGGGCCCACATGTCAGTAACTCAAACGCATCTGCAGTTAAGTCACTGAAGCAGTGTCCGCATTCACGCCCGACGAACCTACTCCGGCGCCAGTTGTCCATCCGTCTGCCGCGGCTCATTGCCATTCGCCCGCTATATTAACTTGAGCCCCAGCTCCCAGCCATAGCCAAAGACCCACACTTATTCTCCTCCGGTCCCTTCCTTCTGTCGGCACCACTTCAACCATGGCCTCCTGGCGCTCCGAAGCTCTCTTGGACGTACTGTCGCAGGAGCAGACGAGGGACATCGGTGGCTCCGCTCCGGGCGCGCTCCAAAGCTGTCCTTCGTCTGCTCCGCTCCGGGCGCGCTCCAAAGCTCTCTTCGACGTATTGTCACAGGAGCAAACGAAGGAGATCGCCGACACCCCCCGGGCCGCCCTCCGCCGCCACGACCACGAAGTCGGTGTGCGTGCGCGGGCGCAGCCGGCAGCGAGGAAGAGTAGTACATGGTAGGTCGCCGCCGCTCTGGTCCCGGGAAGGCCACGGCTACTCCACTCAGTCGACGCCAAGCTTGGTGGGGTAAACATCGGCGGCCGATTAGCCGCTTCACGGCGACGTGGAGGCGGAAATCTTCATAACCTTGTGCTCCGGCCGGAGGAGGAGGTTATCGAGGCGGATGAGGAGGAGGCAAAGGCAATGGCCGGCTTTCTCGGGTTCATGGCCAGACATGGTGGTCGGGCGCCGGTGATCGTTTAGATTAGGTTTACAGTAGGTTTAGTACGGTTTGTGCGAAATATGTAATGAATTTCGTCCAGTTTGTAGGAAAAGTTTTCGAAATGTAATGAATTTCATCCGGTTAATTTGAAATTTGCTTTGTTTGCATGAATTTCGTCCGGTTAGTTCATATAGTTGTCGAAAGGTATGCAGGCAGCATTGGATGGCATCCATCAGTGTCCTCGGACAGATGCTGGTGTAAATTTGTGGGCCAGCACTGGAGATGCCCTAACTATCATGCTATAATCGCTAACAATCCTCCATTATTAGGCAAGGAACAGTTATCCCTCGATCAAAATCAGATCCGCGGTGTTTCACACTCCTCCCACATAAGAGTGTAAACTCTTGCTTACATAAAAATGGAGCAAGTGGACGGCACTGTAGCACGTCATATCACTCGAACTAGCCCGCCTAACGAGCGGGAAAGCACCGCCCTCATCATTTTGTTCTGGATTTCTGTCGATCGATCGCGCAAAAATGTTACGCTTCACAAGTTCTAAAGGAAAAGGCGGCACACTTACGACTCGTACGCGTCACAACCCCGACAGTCCGGCTCGCACGCCGCTCACTAGAGGGGACACGCGTTGTCTTGCAATTTCACTGACATGTGGGACCGTAATTGAATAAACCGTCGATTCCTCAAAAAAGAATAAACCGTCGATAGCCGAAATCTAATCACTCGGTGGGCGTCAGCTAAGAAGAGAGAAACGGGGGAGGGAGAAGAGATCGCCCGCCCGCCGCGCACGGACTCCAAGAAATATATGGTGATAATGTGAGGTGGGCCATGCTGGAGTCCGGACCGCTTCCGGAGCCCGCTCTCACTGCTCTGGCCCCTCATGACGCCACCTGCCCGCTGCATGCACAACAAGTAGTCCCCGCTTATGTGGAGGAGAAAGAGGTATTGACAAAGTCAAGGAGTAACAGTGGAGATAATAGCTTTCATCAAAAATAAACAATGAATACTCGTTGCTCGTCCTCTATATCGGAAATAATGCTTTCATTCGCCGACATGTGGGACGTCGACCATCCTGGTCCACCTGCCATGCAAAAAATTATCCTGGTCTACCCCGGTCGTATCGCAGGCCCAACCTTTCCCACTGTAAGTTGTTCGTACGAAGGAACCATCATGACTTCGTTGAATTCCGCTTCTTCAAGAAAACTTACTGTACCCGCAATACTGCTGCCACACGCAAAGACTGGACGGCACTGTACCACGTCATATCATGAAACCCACTAGGCCAAACTAGCCTGCCTAGGTCATCTATTTTGGAACGGAGGGAGTACGTCTCTGCACTGCTATGATTTTGTGTTGCACGTTCTCTGTACTTTTGCTACGATTTTCTTACCCTATGAACTAAATGAGGCCTGAATGTATGTCGACTATTGTCTGATCGATTGCTAAGCCTAAAATTTTAGGAGCTAGGGCTATTGGTCGATCGACGAGGGATAAGTATAAGCGTACCACGAGCTCATCAGCCCCAACGTTTCTCTTCGGTGAGTGTTTTGCAAGTACTATAGCTCGCACAGTAGCTAGCCTACTTACACCAAAAATCATCAAACAAGCCCTGCCGATATGATAAACAGTTCAAACTTACATCTAAGCATGCCATATATTACATCAAAAGCTGGTGAGGATACATTTGTTTCCATAACTCGGAGAGGGTTCGCATGATTCATCGCATGATTCACTATCAAACAAAAGTAGCAAGATCCGCCCACACAAGACAGTGCACTAGCCCTAAGATGGTTTTATAACACGCATCGTTCTGGTTATTAAACACAAGGCAATGCAAACTACCCTGAAGGATTAGCACGGACAACGTCATGGGAATCAATTTCTAGGGCAATGTCCACAGGACTGACCGCGACATCGGAATCGATCTCTGGGCGATGTCCACAAGATGGACAGTGGCATCGGAATCGATCTCCGGGGCGATGCCAACAGGACGGGCCACGACATCGGAATCATCAAGGACAACCACCGACACCTGCACAACCCTAACATATTAGCAAGCACAATGCAAATAATCAAAAAGCAAGCACAATGCAAATAATCAAAAACCACAACTATGGTAATAAGCCATTATTTTTTACCTTGTGCAGCTCACCGGGGGATCTCATCCCTCCGAGGGCCATCTCCTTGTCCTCGATGGGGGCCATCACCTTGGCAGAGGAATACAGCTTCTCAACGGCGACTATCTCCTCAAACTCGGTCTTGAGCCTCACATAGGTGGCAATCAGAGTTCCTGGGGTAGGCACGGTGGGGCCCTTGCTGTTCTTCCAACTTTCTTTGAGGAGTTCGTCCGCCAACGTCCTCAACTCTTTGGCCAGTGCTTGTTTCTTGGAGTTCTTCGTCTCCATGGGTTGGCCCGCCAACATGGTCAACTCGTTGGTCGGTGCTCGCTTCCTGGAGATCGCTGTCTCCAGTGGGTTGTCCGCCAGCAACTCTTTACCTAGTGCTCCAGGATCCATCAATGAACTGACAAACAAAAAGCAATTGAAAGGAAACCACAATCGCAATGAAAACGGGAAAAGAATAGGATGTGAGAATCGGTTGGTGCTTCGCAAAAATAAGATTATTGGAATGAAAATATAGCAGCATAACTGATTCACCCACCTTTCCTTCGTCAGTAGAGAAGAAAAATGGGAGAAGTGAGTAGCCTGGAGTGAGGTTTTCTTCAAGAAAGGGAAGAAAGGGCTTGAACGAGTGTTCCAATGAAATGATGGTTGCTTCGTCCAGTCCAACTTGGAGGCCACCTTACCACTGCTGGTAAAGGTGTGGGTTTTGTGATATGACAGGTCATGACGGCCACACCGGGGTGACAGGTGAGTCTCGACCGTAGCACCTCGCTGTGATTTGGTGGATGGCAGGCGGGCCCGGATGCTTTGAAATGTCCCGCATGTAGATAGAGCGGCTAGTCATATAGGAGTGCTCAATATTGTGCACCGCGACCAAGGCGGAGAGGAAAACGAGAGAACTACATAATTAATGCATGAGTTTAATTAGGGTAGTTTTGTAAAGTACGAGATACATTCCTCCAATAGCAAAATGCCTTGGTTCATGAGATTTGAGATTTGAGCCCTATAAACCGGAAAAGAGGGGGTACCGCACACGGTGTAGTCTAGTCACTAGTTTTTTTTGAGCCGAAGTCTAGTCACTTGTTGAAATATCTAGAAAGGCAAATACTCCTTTCCGGTTTACAGGTCTATACTACTCCCTCCGTCTAGGTGCGTAAGTCATCTTACGAAAACCAAATAGTCCCAAAACACTTAGGCGCGGTGCATTAACTTCTACCTTGTTTCTTGTTTCTTGACATACGTATCAACCAATAAGAGATGAGAGGTGTGCATGCTTTTAATGACTTGCAATGGCTAGTTCATTGCATGGAATGCTATTAATTAGCAAATAAACATTGGTGACCCCAGGAGGAAACGGTGCTAAGCGCGTGGACCTATGCAGAATGAGTATCAACCAATGGATAATGGAGTTTAATTGTTAAACAATAGCAATTTTGTCTCATGCAAGAGCCTGGCTAGTACTCCAAGGAACCGCACCACGCGAGCGTTCGCAACTGCGACGTTCGGTTTGCACTTGGCTCTTCGCCTCTTCGAGAAGACGAACAATGATGTTACTCCTACTTCTACAGTATCGAATCCACTGCTGCATGTCCGTCCACCTCGTGTGGGAGGGAGAGCATGTAGCGAAAGCTTCTACTTACTGCTCCTGCCTTTGCGTCCATGACAGGTGGGCCCAACAGGTGGTTGGCCCACCTATCATGCAGCCAAAGGCAGGTGCAGTTAAGGCACCGGAGCTCAGTCCGCGAGGGAGAGGGCATCGTAGTAATCAAATTTCTTGGTCTTGTACGAGTTGACGCGACACATGAAAGCACTGCACTCGATAAAAGTCTTTTTACACATTTCAAATGGGCTACTTCGTATGTAGAAGTAGACATATTCTGCTTCGTATGTACTCCCTCCGTTCCAAAATATAAGTCTTTTTAGAGATTTCACTATGAACTACATACGAAACAAAATGAGTGAATCTACACTCTAAAATATGTCTATATACATCCGTATGTAGTTTGTAGTGGAATCCCTAAAAAGACTTACATTTAGGAACGGAGGGAGTAGTCAGTTGTTGCAATCTCTAAAAAGACTTATATTTGGAAATGGAGGGAGTACAACGCATGCATGCATGCCGTGACTTTCCTTTTGATACTTGCATGTGTTGATTTGATGCACCTTGCCAAATTTTGACTATAAATTTAACTAACCAAATTTTCATGCATGTCACAAAAAATCATGGGGCTATTTGGATTGTGACTATGTTTGTCTTATGTTGCCACATTATTTTTCCCATACTTGCCACACTTGCCTAACCTGAGTTGCTCAAATTGTTAGACACACTTTGGCTTGCCTAAGGGAATCTTGCCACAATTTTTATGTCTATGACATGTGGGGTTCACTGCTAATAAAAAATTCTTGTCTTTGGTGTGGCTAACAAAAAAGACTTATATTTAGGAACGGAGGGAGTAGAAAATATAAATAATAATGCATGTTGGGGCAACCCACGTTTCCGCTAATTTTAGCTGTGGGCTTGTTCACAATTTTTACGAGGGGGTGGTTGTTCATTTAATGGAAGGACTTGTAGTACCAGACTTGAACGATACAAAGTGCGACCTGGCACACCGTAACACCAGTTGGAACAAGCGGGTAGCTATCTCAAAAAACAATCAACAACTAAAAAACCTGTGATCTGGCATGTAGTAGTACACAATTTTTAACGATTGTTTTGATGGAGTGAAAAAGGAAAACTACCCCACTAATTGTATATAGGCCAGAGCCTCCGCGCTTGCTTGATAGGGCTGCTCTATTCACACACTCTCATCCTCTCCAGATCTAAACAAGATAGGGGTAGTAACACTGTCTTTCTCCCTTCAAAAAACACTGGCTTTCTATCCTCACCGCTGGTTACAGATCCGGACGTATCCCCCTTCGCCGGTGAAGGGGAGGAGGGGCAGCGTTTAGGCCATCGTCGACAGCGAGGGAGGAGACCCACTACCGGCCGCACCGTTATCTCTGGCCGAGCTCCGGCGTGGGAGGTCCTCCGATCCCTTCGTCGTTGCCTGTTGGCGGATCCGGCCTCCCGGCCGCCGCCCACCTATCCACATCCCGACGACCTTCAGGTATATCTTCGTTTGAAACCGCCTTAGCTCTACTTCCCCAGCTTGCTACGTCGCTGCATGTGCATCATTTTCTACCTCTCAGCCCCTCTCGATCGGATGGCCCAACGTCACCTATTTTTTCTATTGTTAGAGGTAAAGCTACTTCATGGAGTCGAATCTTGTACTCCCTCCGTCCGAAAATACTTGTCATTGAAATAAAGTGGGGGTGGGGGAATTTAGTATGTACAATAGACTTGGTACAAACAGGAAGGAAAGGGGATGAAAGTAGTACAGACTGGTCATCCAACCAGTCTCTTGGTCGAAAAGGGAAATATAGGGGTAACGATGTACACAGTGGTATGACCAGGACTAGATTTGCTATCCGCACATATGAGTAGGTGGCTAGAGTGAACAAAAATGGGACCAACCCAGATATGTTTCTTGGATGTTTGTTTCTCGGGGCAACAAACTATGAATCACCACTTTTATGCCCCTGTTTACCTACATGGTGCTGTACTACTGGTGCACCCACTGTCCCATGCCCTTATACCAAATATTTAGGCTCCGGTCGGAATAAAGGGGCAGAAAACATAGGTCTTGATGAAAATAGAGGAATACGAAAGGAATGTAGGTATAAAACTATGGAACAACGAACCGGAGGAAACTCTCAAGAGAATGTGTTCGGATGGACTACGAAATGTACAAATTTGTTTTTTAGAGTAGCATGCTTGGCAGTATGAGAAGCTATTTGTTTATTCAGCTGCACAGTGACTATTCTTGTCCTCACCTCACGTACCACACATAGGTTGACTTTTTTATTCCGGCAAACACAACACAACAACCTGTCTAACGCATGGCAGCGAGCGCCTGCCTCGGGCTTCCGCCCAAAAAATGAGCAGCGCGTGGATGTTTCTAATCCGATGGAATTAGTACTACCAGACCAGCTTTCCTATGAAACACTATTCACCTTTCCCATGTTCTGAACGATTGGAAGGGAAAGAATAACGTAGGAATTGTGTTCCTACGAAAATCCTGCACCAAACCTGTGAACCAAACGCAGCCTTAGCTGTTCTTAATATAATGTCCCTAGTAAAAATGAATCCATGCCACTGTTTTTGCCTGTAATTGTTTGAGACTCTGACAAGTTTAGCCAAATGTTTTTGCCTGTAATTGTTTGAGACTCTGACTGTTTCCTCTGTGCCTTTTTGTGCAAACAGGGATATCCAGTTCACCTGGTTGTTGTTGTGACCTTTGGTGCACTGCACAAAACTCTTCTTAAAAGAAGTGACTTTTGTGCTGTTTAACTGGAATGTCAGATGGAACAGTTGGTTCATTTTGGTGGAACTGCACAAAGGGAGATCTGTGTTCCAATCCTCATCATCCATATTGGCGCCATAACCTTCCTTTAGGTAAGAATGATATTTAATGCATGTGTTCATCTCTATTTTCCGACTGCCATGAGAAAATAATGCTGTTTTTTACTATTACACTTGTACTCCCTCACTGACAAAACCAATTCTGAATGAGAAGGCCAATCATGTACTTGGTTTCACCAACTAGTGAGGAGAAAGAGAAACAGAGCATGAAGAGGAAGAAGAAGAAGAATAAACAGTGCCAAGGCGATCTTGCTGAAGCCAGAGGCCTCAGTCGAGGCTATTGAAGGGCTCCGGCAATGATTACCTTACATGTGAGACGATCCTCCAGGGAGCCCTTCCACTTCTGTTGTCTCACTTAATTAACTAGGAGTACTTAAGTACCACTAATTTATTACTGCCTAATTTTCCTGTTGGAGTTAAACAAATCTTTAGTAGGACCCTATGTTAAATCATGTACGTGTGAATGTTTGTCTATGGAGGTGAATCATGTGGTGGATCAGGGAGGGAATATTATTAGTGTCATGACATAATAGTGCTATTGTTTTGTATGTCAATTTATTGCCATTGGTTCAATGAGACAATGTTTTGCGTATTGTCCATCATGAATTTGATGCTACTGTTTGAGTAATATGCTAATGTCTTCCTATCCTTTCTCACTAAGCTAATGAAGGTTTCACCTTGTTCCTAGTTGTGCAAACAGGGATCATGTTGTGCCAATCATACATTTTAGTGGAACTACACAAGACAATATAATGAACTGTATCCCAGCCAGTGCTTTAACTCTGCTGGAAGTTCTTGATAATCTTTCGATATAATCTCAGCACTGGTAAACAAGAGTTATTTCAACCATACATTTGAAGTGCACAAAAATATATACTATTGTGTGATTCCAGTGAGCGCTTTATCATCTCTTATGGGACTACATGAATAAGCTTTTTTTTCTCAGGTTGGTACGGGCCTAAGGCCTTCATCCATATTAGTTTGCTGTCATCTCTATTTGTATCGTGCTACTGTCATGAAAAACTCCTTTATCTTTGCACTTTTAAGTTTTGCAACCTATGATAAATGGCAATGCTTTGAGTGTTGAGTTGAGCTAATTGGCACTGATTAAATAAACTAATACCTCTCTTTAAGCAAGACTACTATGTTGCTAACTTTACCCATTAAGATAATGAGGGTGCTTCTATTTGTTAGTGTATGTTTCATCAACTAGTCCCACTAATACAGTAATCTCACTCTCTCAATATATGTGCCAACAGGGATGCTCGATTTTGGTGGAACTGCACAAAAACTTTGGGTGCTTCATTGCCTCGATAGCTTCCGTCCTTTCCTGTCAGTCGCTAATCTCCGCTTGCTTTCTTCCTTTGCTATCAGTCGCTTGGCTTATCCCGGCTTCCAGTCAAAGGAAATATTAATTGATATGCTACCTCACACAGGTTGGTACTGGTCTTTATCCTGATTATTGTGCCTGTCATATGTATTGGTAATTTGGTATTGTGCTACTGTTTGCCGATTTCATAAAGGAGTAAGTTGGAGCCTGAACTCGCAGGCAAATCATTACATCGGGTGATTTCAGTAGAACTGCACAAAATGATCAGATGGACAGGTACTTATGCTGCTGCTATGTACTCCAAAGTTCACTCAGACAAGCATCGATGTAGACAAGAAGTGCCTATATTCATTCGAGTATCAACCGGCATCAACCAATTGTCAAACTCCAAGTATTAGAAGAGTGAACGCCAAAAATATTGCTTGGTGCATAGCCCATAAAAACGCAGTCTAGTCTTTGGTCCCAACTTGTGCCTTTTGGTTATCGACACATATGGTAGCGAACTATATGGCATGTAGTCTAAAGATTCCAGACAAGTTGGTTGACGCGTATATTCATCTGGCACTTAATCAGTCTGCACGCCAAGGATGCTCCATTTCAGTTGAACTGCACAAAAAATTTGGGTGATTCATTTTCTCAACCGCCTCCTTTCTCGTCTGCAATGTAGAATTTTGGCAAGATACAGGACCAAGATGAGCCAGTAAACTAGTTGGATGAAAGTAGTGGCCAAGTTGCTCAAACCTCCCTCGGCACGAGACCATTATCTGAGGATAAACCTACAAGCAAAGTTCAGATTGTCTGTGCTGCCTCTTATGTACTCGAAAGTTTACTCGTACAAGAACTAATTTTAGCAAGAAGTACCTCTGATTGAACACCATTTACCAGTCTGTACCCTAGGTAATTAAAGTTCGTCCATGGATCATATTGGCTGTGATCTCAATCATTTGGATGCATAAACATACTAAACATGTGTATATCTGAATCTTTTTGTGAATAATGTATGAATATTGCCGTGTGATCTATCAATCATTTGGATGCATAGATATGCTGAGCTTGTGTATATATGAATCTTTTGAGTTGTTGATACTGAATGTTGGCTATGAATATGAACGTGTCCTGTGAACCTGAGTTTGATATGAATTGCAATAGAACCAGTTATAGCCCTTCTCCTCCTCTCAATCTGCGACTCCACTGCCGCATTTTCCCATCTCCGAGTCTTTCCCGTCTGGGGCCTCGCCGTCGTCCACCGCCTCGCTGTGTTCGGTGCGGCGTGGTCAACAAACGAGAGTCATCGGAAGAGTACTGTACGTGGAGAGCCTGACGGCCGGGACCAACGAGGTCCATGGTCGCACGCAAGGAAAGTTAGTCCTTATTAAGTTGAAAAAAATGTTTCATCCACCTGACAGCTGGGACCCACCGGCTGTATCTTCGCATGGAAGGAAGTGCCTCCTTGTTTTGCGAAAAAAATTATTCATCCCGCTGACAGCTGGGACCCGTCAGATTTGGTGACTGACTTGTGGGCCTGCTAAGCGGACGTGTATGCACAGCTTTGTCAACTTAATCAACAAATGATTCTAGCAGCTGGACCGTTGGATGTTAATCCAACAGCCGTGCTCCTTCTTCAACCTCTGTTCTTGCTCCTGTCTCCCGTGGGCGGCACCGCTGCTGTGCTGCCGCGCACCCGAACCAGTGACGTTTCTCACTCCTCTCCATCTGCGACTCCACTGCCCTGTCTTCCCCATCTCCGGATCGTTCCAGTCTGGGTGCGCTCGGCACGGTGTGGTCAACATGGTGAACAACCGAGAGTCATCAGAAGATGACTGTACGTGAGAGGCTAACAGTGAGGACGCACCACGCCCATGGACGCATGCATGCAACGGAACACGGTGAGGCCAACATGGTCAAGGAACGACTTCCATCGGAAGTATACTGTACGTGGAGAGTCTCAGCTGGGTCCACGGCCACAGCAAGTAAGTGCCTCCTTATTACGCGGAAAATAATGATTCCTCCAACTGACAGCAGGGACCCACTGGACGGGCCACCATATTTTGCGAAAAAAACGTTTGCCCCCTGACTGCTGGGACCCACCTGATGGGCCACCGTATTTCGCGAAAAAACGTCCCCCCGCTGTTAGCTCGGACCCACCGGAAGTGCCTCCTTATTACGCAAAAAAAATGAATACTCCCCCTGCTAGCTGGGACCCACCTTGGTGGGAGGCTAACTTGTGGGCCTACTAAGTTGACGAGGATGAAGCGCTTTTTCAACTTAGTCAATATGAATGATTCTAGCTCCAGTGACCGTACGATGTCCATCCAACGGCCATAGTGCTTCTTCAACCTCTGGTCTTCTTGCTCCAGCCACCCAAACCAGCGCCGATCGTGCCTCATGGTCCTGCCTCCCGTGGCCGGCTGTGCTGCCGCGGAGAACTCATCGCCCCCTACTATTCCCACCGTTGGCCAGGCCCTGCGGCGACGGCAGCCTCACACCGCAGCCGAACCAGTGAACCCTCGTACTCCTCTCCGCGCGGGCTTCCACTGCCGCGTCTTCCTTGGCTCCGCGTCGTCCCCTTCCTAGGCCTCTCCGTCGTCCACCGCCGTGGTGCTCTCCGCGCGGCGTGGTCAACGTGGTCAAGGAACGACTTCCATCGGAAGAGTACTGTATGTGGAGAGGTTGACAGCTGGGTCCATGGCCACAGCCCAGTTTTTTTGTGATTTGCCAAGTAAGTCGCTTTGTCAGTCTTGTTGGGCTGCAAATCTTTCAAGACGAGGAGAGATTTCATTCGGCTGGCCGAGAAAATGGCCCATCAGTAATGAGAAATGGGTTGTACATTTTTAAAACACATCAAACCGGCAATTAGTTTCAAATATCTTTTTTTCATTTCGAGATTTTAAATTACATTAATTTTTATGCGTGGAGAATTTGTTGGATTTTATATTGATATACATTTATTTTTTAAATCGGTTTGAATGTGAGTCGAAATTTCGGGATTAAAAACAGTTCGGACCGCACAGAAATATGCAAAATTTCGTATAATTTTTTAAACGTGGCCACAGTATGGGCTGTAATGCTAACAAAAAGAATATGGGCTCCAAAAAACATTAAGAATTAGCAAATGGGCTGTAAATTATTAGAAATAATGGCAGATGGGTTGTATGCTGTTTTCCACAGATTTGAGGCTTCCCTAAAAAAAGGTTGACACACAAGCAGTGACTGTTGGATTGCCATCCAACGGCCGTCGTGCTTCTTCAATCTCTGCTCTTCCTGCTCCAGCCTCTCAAACAAACGCCGGCGGGACAGCCTACTCCCTCCCTCCTCCCCGCGGCCGGCTCTGCTGACGCGCAGGCCTCACCACCCCATCATACTCCCATCGCTGGCCTAGCCATCCCTCTACTCACCCACACCTGCTGTTATTCTCCGGCGACGGCAGACAAACCAATAAACCCTCGTACAGTCGTACTCCCCTCCGCGTGGGAAACAACTGTCGAGTCTTCCCTGCCTCCGTGTCATTCCTTTCCTAGGCCCCACTGTCGTCCACCGCCCTGGTGCTCTCGGCGCGGCCTGGTCAACGTGGTCAACGACCGACATGCATCTGAAGTGGACTGTACGTGGAGAGGCCGACAGCTGGGTCCACGGCCGCACGCAAGGAAATACCTCCTTATTACGCGCAAAATAATGATTCCTCCACCTGACATCAGGGACCCACCGAAAGGGCCTCTGTCTTTCACGAAAAAACGTTACCGCCGCTGACATCTCGGACCCACCAGCTATATCTTCGCACGCAAGGAAGTGCCTCCTTATTACGCACAAAAAAATGAATACTCCGCCTATTAGCTGGGACCCAGTATAGTGGCAGGCTGACTTGTGGGCCTACTAAGTTGACGGGGGCGGTGGGCTTTGTCAACTTAGTCAAGAATATGTACGATTCTAGCTCCAGTGACCGTACGATGTCCATCCAATGGCCGTAGTGCTTATTCAACCTCTGGTCTTCTTGCTCCAGCCGCCCAAACCAGCGCCAGTCGTGCCTCGTGCTCCTGCCTCCCGTGGCCGGCTGTGATGCGGCGGAGGCCTCACCGCCCCCTACTACTCCCACCACTGGCCAGGCCATCCCTCTACTCACCCACACCCCCTATTATTCTGCGGCGACGGCAGCCTCACCCTCGTACTCCTCTTCGCGTGGGCATCCACTGCTGCATCTTCCCAGGCTCTGCGTCGTCCCCTTCCTAGGCCTCGCCATCGTCCACCGCCGTGGTGCTCTCGGTGCGGCGTGGTCAATATGGTCAACGACTGACTTCCATCGGAAGAGTACTATGCGTGGAGAGGCTGACAGCTGGGTCCATGGCGGCTGCAAGGAAGTGCCTCCTTATTACACGCAAAATAATTATTCCTCCACCTGACAGCAGGGACCCACCAGACGGGCCACCAGTATTTCGCAAAAAAATCGTTTCCCCCCTGACTGCTGGGACCCACCAGCTACATCTTCGCACGCAAGGAAGTGCGTCCGGGCAAAAAAAACAAAACGATTCGCCCCCTGACTGCTGGGACCCACCGGCTACATCTTCGCAGGCAAGGAAGTGCCTGACAGTCGGGACCCACCTGGTCGAAGCGTACGTAGCGTTGTCATTCTGGTCGCGAAAGTGTACGTACATACTAGTCGATGTAGAGGCACGCACGTGTCATAGTAGAGGCGCGCATGTGTCGATGTAGAGGCCCGCACGTAGCATGTACACGTACGTACAGCGGAGAGGGTGCAAGAAAGAAAATACAGCCACGTACGTACATATGGGCAGGGTCTCGAACGCCTACTCGCGCATATGTACATGGCTGGGTCGGAACGGAGAAATAGCTTCGTCGTCGTGTTCATGGGGAGCCAATGGAATGCGTTGTGTTCATGGGGAGGCAACGGAATGCGTCGTGTTCATCGGGAGGCAACAGAACGCGTGGGAGCCAACCGGCTTGGACGGAACATGCGATGGAAACGAGGCCTGGCGCACCGCACAACGGAGGAAACGGACCTCCTATGTTTGGAACGGGGTCCTGTTGATCGGGAGGGGTGTGGCGTACCGCAAAACGGACGAAACGGACCTCCTACGGTCGAAACGGGGGTCCTGTTGATCGGTAGGGGTGTGGCGTACCACAAAACGGAGGAAACGGACCTCCTACGGTCGAATCAGGGGTCCTGTTCATCGAGAGGGGTGTGGCGTACCGCAAAACGGGACTCCACGGGATACTGTTCATCTCCACCGTCGACCTCCTCCAGCCGCCACGGGCTACCGTCACTAGTAGAAAAACACCTAATAGTCCCGGTTCATAAGGGCCTTTAGTCCCGGTTCATGAACCGGGACTAATGGGCCGTTACTAATACCTCCACCCATTAGTCCCGGTTCAAACAAGAACCGGGACCAATGTGCCTCCACGTGGCCCTGTGCGCCGAACCCAGTCAGGGGTCCTTTGGTCCCGGTTGGTGGCACCAACCGGGACCAAAAAGCATCCACGCGTCAGCATTCCAGTGGTTGGGGTTTTTGTTATTTTTTTGAAAGGAGGGGGGGATTGGGGGTTTTGGGGGGTTAATTTACGTGTTTCATATATTGTGTTAGCTAGCTAATTAATAGAGAGAAGTGTCCTCTCTTATGTCCATGCTTGGTCGACTCTACGTACTATATATACATAAGTGATCGAGAGAACCATTCAGTACAGAAGTTCATGCATACCGAGAGAAGTGATCGATCGACCTCTCTCCTTCTCCGAGAGATTGGTCGAACAACAAGTTTTCGTATATCATATATCTGACGCTACTGGCTACATACATGCATGTACAATATGTATAAGATCTCTTATAATTACAATCCCCTAGCAATTGAAATCAATTTCCACATGGTATTCTCCGGCTTTATTGATGACGTGGTCAAGAAAGAATACCGCCAATTCCTCTTGAATTGCTTTCATGCGATCTGGTTCTAGGAGTTCATTCCGCAACTGCCACGTCTAATTTGAAGAAGGGGGTTAATTAATACATATATATGAATGAAACTCAACAGAAATGATGGTGTAATAAAATTAAATTGTGAATATTATTGCTTACGCACTTGATATTGTCTTTGAGAGTAGCCCCGCTTGGTTTTCGAAGTCGTGTTGTGGATGAACTCGCACACGTAGTATCCACAGAAATCATTCCCTTCTTCCTGCCACAAGCACTTTACGAGAAATAGAGGTCAATCAAACTGATAATGAAGCAATATAAATGGCATTGATGAAAGTATAGCTATAGAATCAACGGGAGATGCGCGCAACTAGCTAGCCAGTAGTACTTACTTTCGGGTATGTATATCGCAGCTCCTTCGGCAGTCCCGGAGCTTCTGCGGTGAACTATTTCCAAACCCTGCAAGACAAAGAAAATAATTATTATTACTTGAGATATCAGGAAATGAACAAAAAGTTGCCGATATGGTGCGATAATGATCGATTGAACTTACTTGCTGAGCATTTCAGTCATGTCCGCATAGGATTTGGGATCTTTCTGTCTCGAGTCTAAGACGGTTACTAGTCCACGCTCAAGCTTAACCTCCAGAAGAATATAGTGGTACCTGCGCACGCATGCATAACTCATAAATTACATTACTATAACCTCGCTCGAGTAATAAGGGAAACCGAATATGCACACGACAGTAACACTCACTTGCCGTTGTAAGGAAAGAGTATGGTATCTTTGTTTTGATTTTTTATCAATGATTGTAGCACGTTGTCCTCGGCCTCTTTGATGTCCTTTTTAACCAGAAATTCATCTATGATATTTGTGTTAATGAACCCAATATCATAAATTTCTTGTTGTTTGCACTCGACGATCTTCAATCTGCATAATATATTGAGGATAATTAATTATAAATACATGAAATGAAAGAGCCGAGCTATATATAGAGACTTAATGACAGAAATAGTACTTACAGACAGTAGCAAAAGACCATTAGTTTATCGAGGGCCTTTTGATTGAAGAACGCGAAGAACTCATCAAATGGAACAGTCAACAGATCATTTGTAACGAGGTTGTGCTCCTCTTTAATATGCAGATACAAAGCATTCGTACCCTCAGACTCTCTGCAGGTTTCCATGTACCAATTATGGAATCTTCGCATCATTGTTGTCAGAGATTTTTCATCTTTGACGAGAGGCTTCCTGTACTCGTATCTGTGTTCGTCCACCTCCAAGAAATCAGGAAGTGCATCGTCAGGCAGGTAATCTTCAAGATTGCCATAACCGGCCACCGTCCCCGGAGCATTAGACACATTGAGCGTGGGGCATGATTGATGTGCTTGTTCGCCGAGATGGGCAATTTTTCCCCTTTGCTCGTTCTTTTGACCTTTTAGCACTGACAGTAGTTGCCCCCTTTTCTACTAGTGCGTCAACCTCCTCCAACCTCCACGGGCTCCTGTTCATCCAGCCTCCACCACGCGCTACTCCACCGGCTACTGTTCAACCACCCCTCCACCGTCTACTATTCATCCACCCCTCCACCGTCTACTGTTCATACAGCCCTCCACACCACGAGGTCCTGTTCAACCACCCCTCCATGGCCACCCCTCCACCATCTACTGTTCA